>NW_025048378.1:280000-300000 GCF_018831695.1 Puntigrus tetrazona | reverse complement strand
CACACACACACACACACACACACACACACACACACACACACACACACACACACACACACACACACACACACACACACACACACACACACACACACACACACACACACACACACACACACACACACACACACACACACACACACACACACACACACTCACACACACACACACTCACACACACAATCTATGTAACGTTTCTTCAGTTTCTATACAGATTCATGAAAATGACTTGGAAAAGGCAAGACAGAAGAGTCTGTTCGACTACTTCCTCGGTTTCTGAAGTCCTCGTCTCTAGCAGCGATACAGATCTCTTCTCTCTGGGGTTTTCTGCGTAAGTGCACAAGCCGAGGCTTTGACTGCCGTAGACTGACAACACGAATGCCCCAAAAGCTTGAAAAGAGCGGACAGACACAGATAGGTTGTATATCCACGCAGTTCACATGCCCCGAATACTAGAAAGGCTCAGACGGAGATGGGTCCTGACACGCTTTGCCCCGTCGCACGACAATCTGAAGCTCTCTTCCCTACAGAGCAGCACGCACACGACCCGAGTGTAGATCCGGAGCGCTGCTGACAGACTGAACGCCGCTCATTTAGCGTCTCATGCTTTCAATGCCAAGTAAAGCAGAGGCTTCGCTCCGGCAACGAAGCTGCTCTGCAATTAGCATGAATGGCTGTTTTTGCCACAACCTTCATAAAACGCAAGCAAAGCGCTTCATTTTTCACAATTAAACATTCTGAAATGCCATTAAAGGCCCATCGATGGCCCGCCCTTAAAAGAAGGCCGCACAACGCACGAAAGCGTCTCTACGATTAGCGACTTACCGAGCGCATGCAAAGCGAGCCAACAACTATTTCCTGAACACAGTGCGTTTATCGGCTCGCGTGATCGGAGCGTGATTATATAGTCGTGCCTGACGTCTCCTGGGTTGTTTATTCCCTCATTTCCTTCAAATGAGCCGATCTGATTTCATGAGAAGGTTGTCAGAAGCAATGAAGCAATAGCATTCGGATACGATGCCAATCCTGGAGATTTTATTTTTTTTTGTTGCATAGAAAAACATTGTCTCACGCACGGGCTATATGTGCATGAGGCGCATGAAAAATGATATTTTGCATGCACGCGAGGCCTGTTTGACGCGAATAGCATCTGCTTTAGTGTTTCAAAAATCACAAAATGCCAAAATATTCCGTTCCGTTTTCATTCAGCGATCATTCAGGGGAAAGTTACTTTTAAACGTAATGCATTACTATATTGCTAAAACCTTTCTGGATTTTTTGTGGCTTATTTGTAACTTTACTAGTTAGTTGTGATGAAGATCTGAGCAATTTTATTTTATTAAGCATGCATTTTACTAGAATATTAGCCATGAATCAGTCGTGTTTACGCTCTAGTCAACATTAGTTAACGTGTACTTCTACAGCATTTATTAATGCGTGATTAAAATAGTATTTTTATTAACTGATGTTAACAAAGATAAATAAATACTGCAATAAATGCATTTTTCACTGTCTATTCATGTTAGTTAATACAAAAGTGGCACCTTATTGTAAAGTATGGTAAAAGTGCATGATGGTCATTGTAGTTTTTACTAAAATTAAAACAAATGAAGAACCTTTCATTCTTCTGCTGCTTGAAAAAACTATTTAATTTTCCAGCGCCGTACGAAAAATAGCATATTTTTACATTTTCCCCTTCTTTACTATTACAGCTTTTGACTTTCACTCAAAAATACATCGAGAGAAAACCCGGTAGCTTTTTCTTTACACCACCTCCTCACGGAAATTGCTCTTGACCGTAATTTTCCCCTGGGAAGATGATTAAAAAGTTATCCTTACTTTCCGACCTGGCATTGATTACTACATTGCCTCATTAATCTGGTTTTATTACGGCCGGCTACAATCAGTGTTTTCAGCAGGTGAAAAAGTATCTGGAGTCGGTAATTAAACGAATAAAAATAGCTCTGATAAGAGCTCGCGCGCCGTCCCGCGGCTCGCCGAAAATGTGTTGAAGTCGCCGCTGAATGCAGCCCTCTTGATTTCTGATGGCTGGTGGCTTTTTCACGTGCAGCGGTCGTGATAAAACCTGAGAAATGCGTGTAATCGAAGCCCTCTGGAACGCTGTGAGATCTCAGGGGAGCCGTGTGACGGATAACACGCTCTCAAACATCTCCATGCCCTCTGCCGGATGACCTTTCAGACGCTGCCATTGGTTCATCATACTCTATTTATAGCTGTAATTTGTTTCAATGTAGTTCCTTTACAATTGGTTGTCACCGAGAGCAAACTCATAAGATTCTGTTATAGATCAGAGAAATAAATATGTATGTATCAGCAGTGTTGGCCAGAGGAGTCAAGCGGTGCATCAAACGGATCGTGTTTGCTGTTGTTTCCTTCCGCCGAGGTAGTTCAGCTAAAGGTCAGAAATAATGGGGTAAACAGGGCTCAGGATGTGAGAAAATTCCACCAAAAAAAAATAATAAAAAATAAAACGTTTAATTTATTACATTTTTATTACATTTAATTGCATTAAAATAAAATAAAATAATATTAAATTAAATTAAATGTGAAATAAAAATTGTAATTTAATTTAATAAAAAAAAATTAATTAAAAGGGAAAACAAAAACGCCTTTATTTATTTGCATTTATTTTTTTGTAGCATCTAATGTAGGCCACACTTTTCTTTTTATTATATTCAATGCCTATCTGCCATAAAATGGGCTGATGTTCAATATTAAAGGCCGTTATTTATCAAATTAAATCAATTTAAAAATAACGCCCTTTAGGTATTTAACGTTATTTACGGCGTTTTCTTATGCTTAGAGAACGAAATGCCTCGAAAAGGTAAGAAATGCCCTTTAAAATAAACTCCAGAGGGCAAATATCGATTAATGAACCAAACGAAAGCAATATTTTGCATGAAAGGTCGTTGTTTACTAACCCTCTTGCTGTATCAATGCTGTTATTTTTTGCCACGGACCATGAAAGTATCACAATTCGGCTTTTACAATACAATTTATTGTGACTGTAGGCTTTGATGCTCCAAAATGGACAAACAACATAAAAGTATCATAAAAAGACTCCAGGAGTGTCTGAAGCCGCATGAATAGCTACCTGTGTGAGAAACAGACCGAACCATCAGGTAATAAATCAGTAACACTTCATTTCGATATTCCACTTCCTACATTTTGCTAACAGTAAGTGACTACATGTCAACTAGCGGTCATTAGAGTATTAGTAAACTGTCTGTTTAATATCTACTACATACGTACAGCATACTAAGTATACGTCAACCTCGCCCTACCCTGACCGTCTGAGAGTTATCAGACATGTAGTTGCGAATGAACGAGGATTAGTTGACATGTAGTTACTTACAGTTAGTAGAGTGGTTAAAGTAGACCATGACCAATAAATCAATGACAATCTTGTTCAGCTGCTTTAATACTCTTTAGAAATGCCCATTTTATTTTTTAGAGCCTGTCTTTAATTATACTAGCCACTAGCCCAGGTCTGCATCTAGATCCGCGGTCAGCACATTCATAAACAACCATAACGCTATTAACTCCAAGACATTTTCTGCATCTGACTCGCAATCCTTCTGGATGTTTTACGCAGCCTGCCGAGGTTGACAAAGATCAATTTGTGACAGACCTCTAAGAGTCTCATTAGAAGGCGCTCTCATCTTTCTCTCTGATGGAGCACTTTGCCATGCGCACGGACCCGCCGTCTTCTGCCGCGGTCGCCTTCGGTGACAGAGAGCTTGTGATGAAGTCTGCTCAGAAGTGCTGTCATGCTGCTTCACGTTCCCAGCAGCTCCGCTCGGGATGAGTCAGAGGCGAGGATGGAATCGCGAGGGTTAATCGTAGAAAAACGGACATGCATCAGGGGTCATATGATTAAACACTGAGCTCATCAGCACAGTGTAAACAGACTGCAATAATTAGGCAGCTGGAATTTTTGTATAATCAGACAGCAAGAAATCACCGTGTAAACACCATTTTCCATGACCTGAATAATTTCGAGTTTGGAAAAATAATCTAATTAAGATGTGCAATTCTAATTCTCATTTGGTATGCGGTCATCTTTGACGCTCTGTTCTCAAAGGAAGGGAAAACCCAGACTGCCGCACTTTATCCACAATTCATAGTAAACTGTCCGATCGATTAATTGCTTTTTAAGTACAGTATTGAATTAATGCAAAATGCTTTTCATAGATCATGTAATGGTAATGATTTTCAAAAAAAGATGAAAAGTGAATTTTGTGGTACACAATAATCACATTCAAGTCAAAAGTAATCCAAAAGTAGTCAGATTACATCACCCAATATGTGTAATCCATAATTCCATAAATTTAATGCGGATGAAATTTTTAAATCAAGTAGTTTTTTAATTAACAGACATAAACACTGAAGTATACTTTGTGCTTTATACACAATTCTGTCTGAAAAGCATCTACGAGTGGGTATGATTAAACATACGACTCTGAGTTGGATGGTCAAATATCTTTTTAATTAATATGGATGTGAGCAGAAAGACTATTTAAATGCAAAACAGACTCACACCTTCATATAGTGCAACCAATTATACATTCAATAGATTTTTCTCTAAGGAAAAAATACTCATTTGCCATAATGAATCATGCTCAATTAGAGGTGGTTACCAAGGCAAGCATCGCTATTTGCCTAATGTTACTCTTCCTGCAGTGTTTGTTCTACGGATATGAATGAACAGATTCGTTGAGGTGAGATGTTCTGTCTTTGTTATTTAGGTCTACTAAATTAAATAAGTTAAAACGTCCCATTGACAAATTTAAAGCATACCATAGCAATATCCTAGCAACCACACAACAATGCTTCAGAAACCACCCAAACACAGAAACAACAACAACCTGAAACACCCTAACAACTGTATCTCTATAGCAATTCTCCGACAATCCTTCTAACAAATCCACAAATAAGTGATTTAAAATAGCACCATGGCAACGCTCCGACAGCCACCCAAAACTTACCAACAAATGTTTTCTATAGCATCACCCCAACAACTCCCGAAACACCCTAACTGTAATGCCATAGCAATGCTCCGACAATCACCTGAAGCACCCTAACAACCGTATCACCATGTCAGTGCTCCAACAACCACCCAAAACACCCCCCAAAAAATACTCAATCTCAATCTGGCAAAGCTCTGACAATCACACAAAACACTAACAACCATATCGCTATAGCAACGCTCAAACAACCACCCCGAACTCACCAACAACTGTATCGCTATAGCAACAACCACCCAAAACACCATAACAACTACCTAGCTATAGCAATGCTTTGACAGTAACCCAAGACACACTAACAACTGTATCACTATAGCAACGCTCGAACAACCACCCCGAACTCACCAACAACTCTATCGCTATAGCAACACCCCAACAACCACCCAAAACACCATGACAACTATCTAGCTATAGCAATGCTTTGACAGTAACCCAAAACACACTAACAACTGTATCACTATAGCAACGCTCGAACAACCACCCAACACCATAACTACCTAGCTATAGCAATGCTTTGACAGTAACCCAAGACACACTAACAACTGTATCACTATAGCAACGCTCGAACAACCACCCCGAACTCACCAACAACTGTATCGCTATAGCAACACCCCAACAACCACCCAAAACACCATGACAACTATCTAGCTATAGCAATGCTTTGACAGTAACCCAAAACACACTAACAACTGTATCACTATAGCAACGCTCGAACAACCACCCAACACCATAACTACCTAGCTATAGCAATGCTTTGACAGTAACCCAAGACACACTAACAACTGTATCACTATAGCAACGCTCGAACAACCACCCCGAACTCACCAACAACTGTATCGCTATAGCAACACCCCAACAACCACCCAAAACACCATAACAACTACCTAGCTATAGCAATGCTTTGACAGTAACCCAAGACACACTAACAACTGCATCACTACAGCAACGCTCGAACAACCACCCAACACCATAACTATCTAGCTGTAGCCATGCTCTGACAATCATCCAAAACACACTAACAACCGTATCGCTATAGCAACACCCATACTCAAACATACTGCTATAACAATAATCTCTTAAGGAAACGTTTTAAATACATAAATTGTATTTATTTATTGCAATGCATTGTTTAAACAGAGTCAAGCAGTAAGATTATGTATAAACAAAGC
The DNA here is from genome assembly GCF_018831695.1 of Puntigrus tetrazona. NCBI lineage: Eukaryota > Metazoa > Chordata > Actinopteri > Cypriniformes > Cyprinidae > Puntigrus > Puntigrus tetrazona. The sequence continues at coordinate 293,783 of NW_025048378.1, read as the reverse complement.
TACCCCGACAGCGTTTCACCATTTAAAACTGCATTGTACATTTCAAAAACCATTTCACGTTCACATTTTTGGCTGGTTAGCGCATAATAACGACCAACCTCTAACCTGTTCGCGAGTGGAGTGCAGGTTACTCATGAGTACATTTGCATGATAAAGAGGCCGAGTCCTGGGCTCCATTCTTACCCTGACAATCAGTCATTAGAGGAGGACTGACGCTGTCCCTGTTTTTAATGACATTAGTCTCTCAAGCACACAACGGCCGGAAAAAATGAGATGAGTCACGCTCTTGCTCCGCGCTCAGTGAAGGACAATATGCCGATAAGTTAATTGCTACCATTATGAAGCAACAGGTTCCGTGGCTGCTGTAATGTCATCGTGCCCTGTCTTAAGATAAAAGCCTTTTGTTGTGGGGGGTGTTGAGGCTTGACAAGCCATCGGTGCATATGAGAATCTGCCGACACCTGATTTTAACTAGACGTTTTTTTAATTAATGCTTGTTTTATAACTCGGCAGAATGGCTGAAATTAAACAGCCGCTCACTCGCTATGCAATCTCTTCTGAATACAAATAGAAGCGCCCCCGCATTTGCACTCTCTTGTGTTTTATATATCCTGCGGGTATGAGAGGCTTTTTGTCAGACGGTGAGATGGTGTACAGGTGGCAATTACACCAGAACGGATAAGTACGAAATCTGCATGTGTAACAAGAGTTTATTCTATTATTCATTCAAATTTTCACAATCCATTTTCAGCTCTCAAACTTCTCAGGCTTTGGCTTTGAGGGGAGGATTTATCTCTATTCAAGCCACAAGGCATGCTGGAATTGCAGACGGCAATGTTTCATTAATGCAGCCTGCTATAGCGCGTTACCAAAGCAGCCTTCCCATACGGACCAAACCGTCCAGTCTTGCCCTTCCTCATCCCATTGTCTTTCCGGCAACAAGGATAAATGCTCACTGTCAGAATCCAACCTCCCAGCTCGGCTAAATGACTGCAATGTTGCATTTCACCTTCTGAGTTAGTCAATTGCGTGTAACTAATCGCCATCTTTGTTTGTTCCTCGTGTTTTCGGCTTCTCTGCGGTCAGTGAGTAAGAGAGTGTTGTTTTGCAGTGCGCCTGTTGTCCTGAGACTTTGGCAGGCGGCCCAGGCTGGTGTGCGTTTGTTTGAAGTCAAGTCTTAGCCCTGCGAGCGAACCTATTGACAACCTGGAAATAACTCGAGGCATGGCCAATTACGAGCTTTATTTCAGCGGATTATGTCTGCTTTTTGATTGTCATCCTCCACGCAGCTAAGGCGTTTAGGCTTCAGCTGAACTGTGACACCCAAAACAAGTTGACTTTGATAGGCTGTAGTGTTAACGCTCCACGGAGCAAAAATCGCTTTCATTTTCTTCACGGAGAGATGCATTTTTAAGGACGACATATGCTTGTACCTACCATGACCTTTAAGGTTATTAAGTCATAGTGCATGCTTCAAATCCACAAATAAGTGATTTAAACTAACAATAAATTACATTAAGTAGATTACAGAGAAAACAGCCATTTTAAACTGTAATAATATTTCACAATATTACGTTCTTTTCACTATATTATTAATTAATTAATAAGTGCAGTCTGGAGGCATTATTACACTTCATTCTTTCAAAATTAAATGCATTAAACACATCTCGAATAGCGTTGTTTTGTATACAATTTTGTAACTCTTTTTAAATTCAGATTATATTATATTATGAACAATAAATCAGGGTCCTACTTGATATCAGGTGGCGTATTACTGCATATTTACTATTTATATTCTACATTTGCTAGAAAGCACTTGTTTTGACCTTACATTCTGTGGGATTAGTGGTTACTTTCTTGTGATTTTTTTCACTCTTTCCATCTCAAAGCTGGTTGATTTGGTTTGAGGAATTTTCCCAAACGCAGCGACCAATCCTCCATCGTGCGCGCAGGAACAGATCCGTATGATCTCGTACGCGAGGAAATGGGAACGTGCGAATGTTTGTGCAGCAGGTGATTTCATGTTTCTGTGGGGAACCGCATGCTTCTGTGCCTTTGTGCGAGATTACGAGAGTGACGCGCGGCGTGTGATGTTCGCAGATAAATCGGCAGCCTGTGTTTTGTTGCTGGAAGTGAGCCGTGGGGAATAGGCATCTACTACTGACAAAATGCATGATTAAAGGAAGGCCACCATGCTCCTCGCATCAGACGGCCTGATTAGCATTGACTTTCCAGAGCCATCCGCATTATATTATAACGGCATTTGCAAGATTCAAGGTCTATTTTATGTGGACTGTTAGAAGACATTAGGTGGCCTTAATGTTTTTTCCATTCTGCTCGTGTCTGGTGCATTTTATCCCATTTTTGGTGATAAAATGCTGCTGGCTTCTCTACGTTGTCCGTTACGTGTTTATAGGAAACTCCTGAACAGAGAGGCTCAGTGTGATAAACTCAGCCTTTATGTGCGGCGTTAGGAGCATACGATTGACTTCACGTGAATAATATTGCATACTTATGTATGTTTTCTCAAAGATTGCATCTTTGGTAAACCTTTATAATAGGTTGTTAGCTATTAACTACTATGCTTTTCCCTCAACGAATTTGCTTACTTTTAGGGATCGGGTAAGATTAGGGATGTAGAATAAGGCATTAATATGCGCTTAATTACTAATAAATGGCTAGCATGCATGCTAATAAGCAAATGTTACCGTGCCTATTTTATAACCGAGCAAAGTGGCATTATTTAGCTTTTAATCAGGAAGCGTGTGTCGATTACGTCTGCGAGTAAAAAGGTTGGAAAAACACTCATTAACCATGAAACTTTTTCACTATATTGAACAGCAGATAAAATATCTCTTATTTCGAGTCCTAAAGCTGCGTTGCAGAGGAAGACGAGGACATATTTCCCCTGGAACTGACTTTTTGAAATTGCTTCTCTATCAAAACATTGTACAAGCAAATCTGTCTTTGCTCTGGGCTGTATCTCTGGTACACAAAAAATACGAGCGATGCGTTGCATATAGATTGGGAGAGTTGTGATTCCTACAGTTTTTTAAACATCCTAAAATGTTTTGCTGTCTCAATTTTCTAAGAGCAATTTATTTCCCTTTGATGTCAGTAAATGGTTTTTGTGCCCAGTTGAGTAATTGTGTCTGTGGCGTCTTGTACTTTCGGCACGTTAATGTTTAAAGCCCTCAAACTTTTTTGATTGGCTCTTCCAAATTTAATATCATCTCTTTCAGTGTCGTGCGTAACGAAATGTTTGCGCGAGAATCGGGTTCTACGTGATTCGACGTGACGTGAAGGTCAGCGGCGGCCGTCATTAGCCAGCACCTCGTATTTGAGCTGAGAATTCACCCTCGTTTAATATTCATGCCGTCTTTAAGTTTTAACGAACGTATATCACGCCTCTGGCTGTCACTCAGGAGAAATTTGCATGACACTAATAAGCGGCGAGCGGGTTGGTTGTGTAGTTCTCGCCGTCTCCGGCTCACCTCCTTCATGTTTAACCGCCTAGAAATATCAGACAGAAGAGGGAACTTGACGTTTAAGTCAAATAGTGCCGATTCTGACAGCGTTACACAGGAGGGCACACAAAGAAAACTCAAGGTTGAGGGAACAGTGACTCAAAAATGAAAAAGTGCCGAGAGTTTACTCACCCTCAGGTCATCCGAGATGAAGATGAGCTTGTTTCTTCGTCACATCTGCTCGGCAAACAGCTGATGAAAACATCACAATGATCCACAACGCTCCTGTCCATCAGTTAATGCCTCGAGAAGACAAAAGCTGTTCTGGCGGCACCCATTCACTGCAGAGCATCCACTGCGACTCATCTCCATCTTGGTTGGCTTGAACAAATTTTCCTTTTTATTAAAAAAAAAAAAAAAAAAAAAAAATATATATATATATATATATATATATATATATATATATATATATATATATATATATATATATATATATATATATATATATATATATATATATATATATATATATATATATATATATATATATATATATATACATATGCATATGTGTTTTAATCTAACTTTTATATATATATATATATATATATGCATATGTGTGTATATGTCTATATATATATATATATATACACTATATATATATATATATATATATATATATATATATATATATATATATATATATGTGTATGTATGTATATATATATGTATATATATAAAAGTTAGATTTAAAAAAGTCACCGTAGTCAAATAAAATAGTTCTCACTGTTTGATTGTAATTAAAACGACATTCACATTTGTAGAACAACATCATTTTCTTTCCTCACAGAGAGCATTTGTGAAGGTATAAAGAGGCTCTGTTGGTGTCATCCTAACAGAGTCCATTAACTTTCATTTCCACTCTCATCCATTCTAAAGTGGGTCGTTAGTTTGGTGCATCTGGGTAACTGATCGGCTAATCTGTGTTTGATTTATGTGCAAGGAGAAGTGAGGACTTAGCACAGGGCTCTGAAGGAATTGATTACTGACATGGTTAATTGGCTAAACCCACTGGTACACTGAGACAGGCTTATTGGAAATGTCAAATCGAGCACTTCATTTGCATTCATGATGTATGGTGTCTATTCCTGCTTCTGCCAATGCAGCATTAGGACGCTGCGATGGAGAGGGGCTGGGGTTTCACTCGCGACTGACCATCTGTCTTTCACTCCTGCAGCTCGGAAAGTTTACGGACACTTGATCGCAAGCGTTGGCTCCTCGCACGCTCACTTAAAAAGCAAATATTTGGATAGATGGAGGACAAGTATGTGATTACTCACCATTATTTGCCTTGGCGTATTAATTAGCATCAATTACAAAGTGATTCAGTTTATTCAACCTAGCAATTAAATCTTGTGCTTTACACAACGACCATTCATATTTTGGTATGTTTGAGCGTGTCTTCTTTTCCTTTCTGAATATCTTTATTAACTGAATTCTGTCATTCTGTTGTGAATGTGTGCATTTATACACTGCCATCAACAAGACATCACAAATCTATAGGTTGCATAACATACATGATGGCATGCACTGAATGAGTCATGATTATTTTGAGGATCCAACATGTGGAAGATGAAAACTTTACCAATCAGTGTGATTTCCTTACTACCCAGTTTAATAAAAATACTTTTAATTTATTTTTGCATGCTTTGTAAAGTGGAAACATGCATATAGCTTATTTGTGCACCGTTGTGAAGCAGCAAAGCAGTTTAAAAAGCAATGCATTTTAGAACAAATATATGGTAACACTTTAGTTTGGAGACAGATTGTTCACTATTAACTATTAGCATGCATATTACTAGCATATTGTCTGTTTATTTGTACTTATTACTTATTTGCACATATTAATGGTTTATTCTGCATGGCTACATTTTAGATCTTTACTCCAACCCATACCTAAATTTGACATCCACCTCATCAACTATTAATAATATGCAAATTATGCAGATTATTAAGTCAAAGGTCATAGTAAATAGTTAGTTAACATAATCCTAGCCCTTAAAATAAAATACGCAACCAAAATATTAAACCGAAACTAAATAAAATAAAAAAAACGTGATTTATATGCCAGTTTGTTGCCAAGCAAACATTTCTTAGTTTAAACTGAATGGCTACAATAACTAAAACTAGATTAATTACACTATGAACTACGACTTGTCTTCTTAGTAAATTCTTAATTTGCTGATATTAACAGTTGTTGCGTTTAGGTATCGATTAGGAATTTAAAATAAGGTCACGTAGGATAAGGCGTTACTATGTGCTTGATTGCTAAAATAAATAACTAATATTCTTGTAACATGCATGCTAATAAACAACTAGTTAAGAGAGTGTTACCATAAAACGTATCTCATAGATACAAATGAGTGAGAGTCGCCAACCCGAATTGGACAAATGACTCGCGATTCATTCTGAGAGAGTCGATTCACTGACTGAATCTGATGCAAACCTCCGCTAACTCGAGAGCAACGTGTCTTTTTGTCTGGCCGTAATAAGAGTCAACTTTATTTTTTCTCATAAAACCGATGCTGAATTATTATCTTTTTTCGTTCCCGTGCAGAGAAAGGTCGTAAAATCCACAGACTGGGCCCTAAATTGCAAAGTTATTCTTTAAAGAAGTCGTTCGAGTAAGTGAAGACGGTGTCTCCTGTAGTCTTTGTTTGAATCGGATATGTTTGTGCTAACTCTGAAACCAGACTTGTCGGTGCGGATCAGATATCGGTCAATAAGACCACGCTGATTTGGAACAATAATCATCAGGTGGATGCAGACGGTTGAATTGCAGCATTCATCTTTACAATCACAGAAGCTCTTAGGGCTCTCTCGGACAACAGGTTGTCATTTTTTGATCAATAGAAATCCCGCTGTGCAATTTTGCCTCTCACTTTCACAACGGACAGGGCACCAGACGTGTGTGTGTGTGTGTGTGTGAGTGTGTGTGTGTGTGTGTGTGTGTGTGTGTGTGTGTGTGTGTGTGTGTGTGTGTGTGTGTGTGTGTGTGTGTGTGTGTGTGTGTGTGTGTGTGTGTGTGTGTGTGTGTGTGTGTGTGTGTGTGTGTGTGTGTGTGTGTGTGTGTGTGTGTGTGTGTGTGTGTGTGTGTGTGAGTGTGTGTGTGTACAAAATGCAGAAGCAAAAAGGTATAATTTGCTGGTTGAAAGTCCACAAGCTTTGATGTGCGGTGGATGACAATTATGAACTAGAAGAAAAGTGAGTAGTAGAGCTTGATGATTGTTTACTATTGGCTGAATTACGTGTATCTGTACACAACTGTTAACCTTAGAATGAGTTTGTGTTTTGTAGTCGCTGCTTGGTAACAGATTTTGTGTAATGTGTTCACTTCATGTGTTACAGTGTAACATTAATGAGATGCATGTACTTAATATGTGGTTGCATATGCATAGTTTGTTTGTTGTTATAATAGTAATTGCATGTGACGTGTAACAGGGCACCTTACAGTAAAGTGTTACCCGTTTTAGAACAGTTGTATTCAGACCGATTAGACTTAGATTAGTCTTATTGGTTAAATGATTACATATTTTAACCACAATGGCAATGCATTTTTTATTATTTATGTATTCATTCATTTATTTTTGTATTTTTAGTATGTCACGTATCATACACGATTATTGAAATCAATGCGAAAAACTATTTGGGTCAAAAGTAATCCAAAAGTAATCCAAAAGTAATTCAAAAGTAATCTAAAAGTAATCCAAAGCAATTTTTAACTACAATCTGGTTTCGTAATATTTGAACCCTATTTTGACACCGACACCCTTCAGGAACATTGTTTCAGTGCTAAAATGATAAATAAGTTCACTAACACCTTTCCCGTGAAGACGGTTTTCGCTCTGAGAAAGTCAGTAGCACCCTAAAAGTAGTTTATGTGACTGTATTCCAAGACGTGTAACGAAAGTGAAGCTTTTAGCGTCTTGAAGCTCTCCCCCTCCGGCGCAGCTCTCAAATCTCGATTCCTTCCCCGTGTTTAAACGTGAGCAGAGATCGCTCAATACCGTCGGCATTCACGCTCCGACATTCGGAAAACGTCACGTTAGCTAACAATTATTTTTAGATTATGATTCGGCATATTATTAGAGTATGATTTGGCAGCTAACATTGCGTTTTCACCTTCACACATCTCCGTTCTCTCGCCTCTCCAGCTGAGCAGCTGAAAAGAGATTGCATGAATAGGCATTCAGAGCCCGACTGACACGCACCCGCTAACAGAGAGCATATTGGTAATACTGAGCAGGCCGCAGGACCGCGCGAGTGTGAAGGACAAATATTGAGTCTTTACTCAATAACAGCGGCGCATTCGTCGCGTTTCTTTATTTGATCGCATGCGGTCTCCAGGGTGTCTCGGGCTCAAGCTAAGGAAACGTGGAAGAGGGGCTTAAAATGTGAAACGTGCGACCTCTCTTTGTGTAGACGGTCCCTCTAGTGCTCTCAAAAACTGGCTGGGGAACACTGTACTGTTTAGGGGTAAATAAGATACAAAGATGTTGCTTTGCTAGGATAATAGTTTCACAAAAGAACATGTTTTGAAGAATATTGCTAACCGGAGAGTTGACTTCCCTTGTATTTTTTCCCCATACTTCAGCATTATTATTTGCGTTCAACAGAAACGTTCTTAATGTTCATTTTTGGGTGGAAACAAATGGATTTGATCGTTATAGGGAACATTTTTGTTTCATGTTGAGCTTTATTAGAGACTCTGTTCATTTGCATTAAATCATTTATCAAAATGGCGAATGATTTCTTGTTCAACGGAACATTTCTCTAATTCGCATGAACGTGCTTTTCCGTTTTTTTTCCCCTTTATATATTTCCCTTAATTTAGTTAAACATTCGAAACTGTCCGATTTAATCGCGTTTGATTTAGACGAGTTTAACTGATTCATTAAGGCTCCATAAATGTTTTTACTTTGTTTCTTTATTTTTAACAGCTGCTTGTAAAGCTATTCTTACATAAATTCATTAAAAAGCCACACCGGGGGTTTATTCGCATTTAGTTTTTGTTTTATTACTCAAATTATGGCATAAACGTGACACATGTCCCCAAAATATGACCCTGGCAAGTTTCACGTCGCAAAAAAAACAAATTTCTCTTCTTATTATTTTATCAGCTAACTCTAATGAACTAAAATGCGGATGTCATTTGAAGACTAAGGCTCGTAAACAATTATACAGCCTTGTGTAAATATAGAAGCTAAACATGATCTTTATGAGTGTCAGATTTTGCGTAATGAGGAAAAAATGTGACATTCATCGCGGTGTGCACTTCTAGTCATTAGAGCGGAAATTATCATCACGCATTACAGGAGCCGGTCTCGAGGGCCAGTTGTTCAGGGCTTAACAAACAAGCTTTTTACCTCGCTCCCATATGAATTAGCTCAAACCCGTCTCCCTCACGGCCACGGCGTTAACGCAAACCTCGGATAAACAAAGAAAAGGCATGCATTTAGCATGCATCAGGAACTAAAGTTAAGAAAGCTCATTAATAGTCCCGTGGAATGGAGAGGAGAGGCTGGTTTAATTGAAATAATGAATTGTCTGGTTGCATTGGGTTCGATCAGACGCTTTTTTTATCAGACCGTTCCTTCCCCAATCCAGCTCAGGCACTAATGTTGAACAATGCTCCAATAAGATATAGAAAGTCTCATTTTGCCCGCTGTCATGTTGATTTATTCTCATGTCTGCAGTCATGATGCATCGCCTTTCCCTGCCTCCACAAAACTGCCTGCATATGGTTGCATCTGTCAGGGAGCCTTTGAGTTTTTTGGGTGCAAAATATCAGCCCACAGGTTCTGCTATTCCCGACTGAGGCTGAAAAACATCAGGCTATCGCCGACAAGCACACCGGCGGATGAAAAGCCGTGTCAAAGTCACGCAACGCTGCGTTTCAACAGTGAGCTGTTCGTTTCGCTCGCTTCCAAAAATGTGGTTGCGATTTTACCTCTTATTTGACGTCGTCATTAGCTCAAAACGCTAGCACATGCGTAAATCTGTTAGATGTCCTTTTTTTTTTTTGGCTTTTGTTTGAATCTCGTTGAGAGCCCTTCTCTCATGCAAGTTAATCAGCGGATTAGCAGATGGTGTTGCAACCTGTGGAATATTTTATGTGTGTCATTTCGGGAAACGACTCTTGAGCGTCACGTCTTGTATTTGATGTAAATGCATTCATTGCGACTCTCGAGGCAGCGCCAAGTTACATCTCCAGGATTAGAAGCTTATCGCGTTACTGACCTCAAATTGCGAAGTCAGTTCAATTTATCAGTTAATGTATGATATATGCACAATTAAAGCTTATGCAATACATATACGACGCCTGTGACTGGCTTTTCAGTAATATTATGGTTTTTGAGTATTTACTACAGATGTTTTCCCTACTTCGCTGCAATATCGCCTGAAGTTATATCGAATACGTCCTGAAGTGCATATTGCGTTTAATCCTTGATCCGTGCCGAAAACCCCGGTTTCAAAAGCCAGGCCTTTTACAAAATGCATGCAAATCTCCTAAACATTGGGTTCAGTCTTTGCGCGTTTGCTTTCAATTAGCACAGGTTTTGTATTTCTATTTAGTCATAGGCCTGAGCTTATGTAGGCTACTTCAGAGTTTTTTAATAAATAAAAAAAAATCATTGTTAGGAATAAAACCTGGTGGTAATGCATTACTAGTGATTCAAGTTACGCAATCGGACTACTTTTCCAAGTAGCTAGAAGTAATATGTGACTTAGTTTTATTGGCTCACAGGTCTCCTGTCCACATTTTGTAAGTGCGGAGGCATTGTGTGCACATTTATTTCCATTAAAAGTAACTTAGTAATCGTTTCTTTCTTTAAGGAGTAATGCAATATTGTGATGCATTGCATTCAGTAACTTTCCCCTACAGTGAAAAACAGCTTCAAAACTAAATATAAAACCGTGTGCAAGTTCAACTTTATTGCATGGGAACTTCATTGTAAGGCGACAAAAAAAATAGTTTACAATGTTTTCGTCAAAATTTCGCATTTTCGTCAAAACTCCACCATCTGTAAACTAAAACTCTGACACCTTTTGCTCCTTTTCACACTGATTTACAGAGTTCTATTAATAAAGCGTAATTAATCTTGTGCAACTACGGTACGGCAAAACAGTTCAGGAAGTGGAAACGACGCGGTTGCACCAACAAATGCTTTTTTTACATCACTTTCGTATGCATATGTTCGCGCTCTCTGTAGGTTTAGGGTCGGTTCTGGTGTAACGTGATGATATCAGCTTTCAGCAACAGCCCAATTCTGAACCGCCGCAACGCATGCGTGATAAAAATGTGCCAGGGTTGACGTATTGAACGCTCGATGGACATCTCTCTTTGAAACTGAGACAAAACGTGCTGCGTTTTCACGACATATTTTCACGAAACCATGTTGAAATGACCATAACAGGGTTGAAAGCCATAAATTACGCAAGCACGTCTCAATATACAAAATGCAGGTACAGTAGATGCAATTTATGAAGAGTGCATGGTGTAAAAACAACACAGAGAGTACGGTTATAGGGACTGAAAGTGAATAAGGCAGATGGGATGTGATTGCGTCTAATGAAGTGCAGGTGTTTGTGGGTAGCCTGTGAAACCCGGTGGCTGTTCGATGGAAATAGAGACGTTTGTGTCTGATACTGACAAGAGGATATCAGTAAAACGCACCGTATTTGACCAAAACCCCCCCTTGTTTATCACAGCCCTGCAGGTGATGCTGTCTGCGGGGAGAGACTGTCTGACGGCGGGAGACACCTGCTCCGGGGACGACACCTGCAGCCCGCGGCTCCGGACCCTGAGGCAGTGCGTCGCCGGGAACGGCAGCATGAAGCTGGGCCCCGGGGCCCGCAGCCAGTGCGCTAATGCTGTCTCGGCCCTGCTGTCCAGTCCTCTCCATGGCTGCCAGTGCAGAAGAGGCATGAAGAGAGAGAAGAACTGTCTCAGCATTTACTGGAGTCTCCACCAGTCCGGCATGCATGGTGAGGAATATAGACATGAGGTCAAATACACAGAAATACCATATATATATATATATATATATATATATATATATATATATAGATATAGAGAGAGAGAGAGAGAGAGAGAGAAGAGAGATAAAAAAATACAAGAATGCATTATTATTGTGAAATATTTTTACAATTTAAAACTGCTGTTAACTGTGTGAATGTATGTTAAATATAATTTATTTCAGTGATGTGGAGCTGAATTCTCAGCATCATTACTCTAGTCTTCGGCGCCACGCGGTCATTCTCAAATCATATTAATATGCCGATTTCCCGCATAGTAAACATTTCCGATTAATATCGATGTTAAAAACGGTGGAAACTGTGGCGCATTTTTTTAAGGATTTTCTGATGAATAGATCACCTAATGCGTTTATTTAAAATATACATTTTTTTGTAATAGTATTTATAAAAAAAAAAAAATCTTTACTGCAACTTATAAAAATATAATTATTTTATATATATATGTATATATATATATATATATATATATATATATATATATATATATATATATATATATATATATATTAACACGTTAGAATAGATAACACTATTAACTATGGCTTTCCTTCAATAAATTCTTAATTCTTTGCTGTTTATTAATAATTAATGTGGTAGTTGTTAAGTTTATATATATATATATATATATATATATATATATATATATATATATATATATATATATATATATATATATATATATATATATATATATATATATATATATATATATATATATATATATATTGTAATACTTATGATGATGAATGCAGTGTTTTGAAATCTCTAACGTTCACAAAGCTGACTTTTATTAAAAGCCTTCCAAACTTGTATTAAAGCAATGCTGTAAAGCCTGTACCTAAGTCATTCCCATTCCACTGATATCACAAGCAGCATATTAACATATTAACATGTGAGCGCCGGTGAACACTAATACAGCTGATATCAGTCTAACTTCTGCACTCACAGAACCCTTAAAAGCGTCGAGGACGGCACGGAAAACCATTATAAAAACGTAACGCCGTGTCCTGGCCAGGTGTGATGCAGTAAAGCGTTAAATGTTAAAATCTCTTTCAAATTTAATCGAAGTTGATGTCCTAACCAACCGCAGCGGGACATTTTGCCGGTTGCTTGGTTTTCTTGATGCGTTTCTTGCCACGTCTGGCTCGCCAGTGAAATCTCACTGGTCCGGAGATGGAAAAATATAAGCCCATTTCACACTTTTAAGAACCAGACAACGGGAAAAAACATTTGAAACTTAAATATATGACATTTGCGTGTCGCTTAGAGAAAGTTTTATCTGCGTCAGAATACAGGGCTACTATTGAACGTCTGTCATGAAAGGGTTGTTTATGGGTGTCACTCAATTTACGATTGCAGTGAATTTATTTGAGCTACATGAGTTAAATAACTTTCAATTATTATTATGTAGATAAATAAACAATAAAATAAATAGTTTGCAACCGCTTACCTTTAAAAAAGTAGCTTTTTTTAGCTAGTAAATGATTATATGTAACCTGAATTATGTAATCAGATTTAAAACAAAAGGACTTTATATTACGTTAAAAAAAAACTCATAATCAGACTACAGTTATTTTTATTGATTACATGATTTTAGGTTACAATTACATTACATTACAACGCATTAAAATAAAATTTTTTTACTAAAAATAAATCTCGTCAACGGAACCCCTTTCACCGCTTTAAAAAGAACATATTTAATATTTATTTTAGTGTTATTTTAATTAAAAATATTGATTATAATATCACATTTTTAAAATTAATAAAAAGACAAACATTTTAAAGACCATAATGTAAGGATTAATGCACTTTCTCTTATTAATAATATTTTTACAACATTTAATAACAATTTTACTTAATTTTTTACATATAAATATATACACATTTCTTTTTACAATATATTTGTGTGTGTACTGTGTATATTTATTATTTATATATAAATATAAATACACACATACAGTATATATTTATCAAAAATAATAAATAATAATAAAAAAATAAAAAAACATATATATATATATATATATATATATATATATATATATGTATGATTATATCATATTATCATATAAAATATTTTCTAAATATATGCTGTATGCGTGTTATAAATATACACACTATATGTAAACAAAAACTTCTCATTTTGGATGCGATTAAACACGATTAGTGATTTAATTTTTTGTTTATTAGTATTAATACTGGCAAGCCATTAAATG
>NW_025048378.1:182500-275000 GCF_018831695.1 Puntigrus tetrazona | reverse complement strand
AAAACTGCCAGCTGTGGTTGACGGAATTCTACAGTAAAAATACGGTAACAGTGTTTTAGGTTTTAAGGTTTTAACTTAAATTTACAGTTACGTAATTTAATTATCTCGTTTGCACTGATAACCACCAAAACCAGGTGGTGATGAGAAAGTCACATGACGAACCAAAGCCCGTCACAAGCAGCTTTTAAACAGTGACATATGTAGAAGGCTCTCAGTGTCGTTCACAGAAACGCTAAACATGAGTGAGACCCAAACTGAAATATGCAATAACCATTCATTTAACGATATTAGATGTAACACGCAACCCTAATAAACATAACTGATACGAAAAACTTAGAAGAAACATCAAATTTAAACAAAATTCGAAATGCAATGCAGGGAATTTGGTGTTAACCATTTAACAGGTTTTTACTGTATTTTTTTTCCTGTTAAAATCTTGGTCATTTTGTACAGCGTAGTCAGAAATTAAATCATTAATTTTAGTAAAATACTGCACAGTCTTCACTGTAGTCAAATATAAAAATGCTAAAGTGATTCATTGATTTTAAAGAGTTAGTTCGCATAAAAATAAAAATTAGCCCATGTTTTACTCACCCTCACGGCATCCTAGGCGTATATAACTTTCTTCTTTCAGATGAATCCAATCGGAGTCAAGTCATATATATCTAGGATACACCGAAGGTGAATACAACATGGACTAATTTTCGTTTTTTTTGGATTAACTAACCTTTAACTAAGTTTAACTAGTTAACTAAGACGGGTAAATCAAGCCGCTGTCTCGCATAAATGTAAACAAGCCATTGACAAAATGTAAAGCTAAAAGAGTAAAAAGTCAAACAAGCCTATTAAAAATTCAATTGAAAAAAGAGGACTGAAACTCCAAATGAAATCCAAACTGAAATGAAATTCTTTTTTTAAAGCAAAAGTAGTGCAAGAAGCCTCTCGTGGTCCAGATCACTGAAATCAAAGAAGGACAACATATCCACACGTTCAGGTCTATTAATAATGACATTATAGCATTAGCACAATAAGACGCAAACGTGATCTGAATTCACAATCCTGAAGAGGTCTTTTTCACTGCTTATTGCGCTTAATAAGTCTGTTTAACATTTTTTTGTACCATTCATAGGCGAGGTGTATATAACTCGAGTGTATAAAATTAGAGATACTGCATATTGTGAAATCGGTTCGTCCAGAGGCCCTTTGACCAAACGGAGCAGATTCGATCGTTCCAGCGAGTCCTCAAGAACGGCTTTGATACGCACTTTAATTCCCCGCAGATTCTGAGCTGGGCATGACGACAGTGAACCGCTGCCTGGACGCGGCCAAAGCTTGCAACGTCGACGACGTGTGCCAGAAACTGCGCACCGAGTACGTGTCGACGTGCATCAAGCCCTCCACCAAGTCGGGTTTGTGCAACCGGTCGAGGTGCAACAAGGCCCTGCGGCGGTTCTTCGACCGCGTGCCTCCGGAGTACACCCACGAGCTGCTCTTCTGCCCCTGCAGCGACATGGCCTGCTCAGAGAGACGGCGACAGACCATCGTGCCCAGCTGCTCCTACGAGGGAGAAGATAAACCCAGCTGCCTTTCCCAGATGAGGATCTGTAAGGCCGACTACGTCTGCAGGTCAGTTTGAGAGGTGTCTCGTGGGCGGCTGGATTAAACAACTCACCTTGCATTCACTCTTTTTTTTCTCCAGGCAGAGAAAGCCTTGACTTTTCTATAGCTGTCTGGAGAAAAGCGAGCATGCACGTATTACCGGCGATAAGAAACGAGCTTTTCTTCACGTTCCTCGTAATCCGCGTCTTTATAAGCGAGCATTGGGACGGACGAATTAAAGCTGCGAGACCCTGAAATGTTCTGGTCCAGATAAAACCTGTGCATTAAGTATTGAGCAGTGCATGGTTACGTGAAGTCAAATTACACACGCACCACTATTCAGTCCATCGCTATAAATAACCGAGAAAAAGCCATCTGTTGATGATTAATTGGTATTAGAGATGGGAGCTAATCAGTTCTGCTATGAAAAATAATATTTGCTTGCAAGGTAGCGTTTTTGACTTCCAGTGGGTGATTAACTGAATCAGATGCCTTAGTGAATGACGTCAAGAAAAGCAGCACGCTATGATTATGATGATGACTATATATCAAAGACGCTGTCAGGAGGTTGGCATTTAAGTCAGGCGCGGTCTATTCTGGTAGCGTCACATGCTAACTGCGTAATGGACTATGATTTAACAATCAACGTGTAAAGGGACTCTAAAAGTAAATATAGATGTTTTCTTTTTTATGCTAATATTAACACTTTCCCTGTTAGCATTTTTCATGACTATAGAAAGTAAAGAGCATGTATAGATATCTGAACATGCCAAAATGTTAAACAAAAGAAAAGAAAAGCATCCCATCCTCTGAATTTAACATTAAAAGTCAATTTTGGCACTGTGTTGGGTTGCCACTTGATGTCCAATTTATGGTGAAGCATAACCAGATTTAGTGGCAGTAGAGAGCACTGCATCTGATTGGACCGTTAGCATCTCTTGATATTGTTCCTATTTAAAACTTGACTCTTCTATAGTTACATCATGTACTTAGACGGATAGAAAATGAAGAGCTGTGAAGTTCTAGGCTGATATGGCTCCGGCGTAATAATCAAGGAATGTTGCTGCGTAACATGGCGGCAATGATGAAATAGTCCTCAGCATTTTCAATCGCAATTTCTCATATTCCGTCAGTCTTAGTACGTGATGTAACTACAGAGGAGTCGAGGTTTAAATAGGAAAGATATCTTAACCCTTTTTTAGCTCATTTTTGACCAGATGCTAACGGTCTAATCGGATTTAATGATCTATGCTAAGCTATGCTAAAAGTGCCATCGCCAGACCCGGAGATGGGCTGAACGGGTTTTCAAAAATAGTGAAGTCCGTCAAATACAACAAACAAAACGTCTTTTAAAATGTCTTCGAAAGACGTGGGCGCAGTGGTCACACTCGAGAAAAAAAATCAGCCGGAAAGCAGCACGCTGCAAAAAGCCCCTCAGACGTCGGTTCTCGTGATTATGTCAGTACGGCCGACACACTTATTAGGACGCTTCTGTCTCCTTGGCTGCTGTCCATGCATATACGGCTGTGCTTGTTCTGCAGGTCCCGTTTGGCCCAGTTTCAGTACGACTGCCAGCCAGAAGAGCGTTCTGCCAGCGGCTGCAAACAGGGCAACTACGCAGCGTGTCTCATTGCTTACACTGGACTGATAGGTGAGTGCTTTAAAGCTGTTTTAGACAATCGTTACGCAAAATGAAAAGGGAACTGCATGCATGGCTGTGGCTGCCCATTAAGACTAGAGCAAGGCCGATGCAGGTGGTTTGGAGACTGGTATCTTGGTTTTTCCCTTACTCTGAGAAACACCTGTGCGTCTGTGATGAGAGACTATAAAACGACTCCGGCCACTTTTAAAGTCATGGAGGGATTGATTTCACTTCCAATAAAACAGATTGAATGCAATATTTTTTATGAGGCTTTCTGTTACACAGAGCCTTTTTTGTTTGTTTAGTTCTGCTTCGTGTTCATTCGCTGTATATTGAGCAAACAGAATCCCTTTTAAACAAAATGTTCAATTCCACAGACACACTTCTGACGGGAAGTTTGATTTTCTAAACACACATATAATATTTAATCTATATGTTTATACACTGGCGGCCAAATGTTTATAATTAAGATTTTCTCAGACGTCTCGTCTGCTCACCAAGGCTGCATTTATTCAATTTAAAAAATACAGTAAGTGTAATAGTATTAGATTGTAAATTAACAATTTTAGTGTTTTTTAAAATGTAATTTATTTCTGTGATGCAAAGCTGAATTTTGTAGCATCATTACTCCAGTCTCTCCAGAAATCAAATTAAGCTATTATTATATTTTACTTATGTTTACTTTTATTATTATTATTTATTTGAAAACATCTGTTATGCGACACTGAAGACTTTGATTCAGCTTTGATCACAGCAATAAATTAAATTTGAACATCTATTCACATAGAAAACACTTTGAAAATTGTAATAATAAATTGTAATAATATTTCACAATATTACTGCTTTTGCTGTATTTTTATTTATATATTTATTTATTTTTATAAATGCAGCCTTGGAGCTAAAGAGATGACTTTTGAAAAAACAAATTGATTATTAATTATAAAAAAAAATAATAATTAAAAAATAATAATAAAATAATAATAAAATAATAAAAATAATAAAATAAAAAAAAAAAAATATATATATATATATATATATATATATATATATATATATATATATATATGTATATTACAGCTCCATCATCAAGTCTGTACAAGAGTCTTGTGTCTGTACAGCATATGTTTAGATTAATGAAATCCAATCCATCTGTTGTGCAGTATTGTGTGTGCTGATCAGATTATGGGAAATCACAGATGTGTTTTGGTATCGCAGGCAGCCCGATCACGCCTAACTACGTGGACAACTCCACATCCGACGTGTCTCCCTGGTGCTCGTGTTCAGCCAGCGGGAACCTGAAAGATCAGTGCACGGACTTCCTGGACTCTTTCACCAACAACGTCTGTCTCAGTGAGTCAAAGCTCCCGTGCCGTACATCATCTGAGTCTCCGTCATGTGCTGTGACTGTTAGTCCACACTGTAATGCCACACGCAACAGATTTATCATTAGGGATACACCGGTGTTCAGAGCCAATTATTTTCTGTTAATCGGAAGGCGGTGGAAAAGCTTGTCCTTTATCCTAAACATAAAACAATGCTTATATAATTTCGCTCTCAAGGATGCACACTTAATACAAAGGCAGAGCAGGTTCCTCTTTAGCTTTGTTGTCAGTCAACAGCTGAAATATCCACAAAATAAAAGTGAAGTGTGCCGTTTACCTGTCAATCAATGCACCTGAACCGATTTCCCATTGAAATGTCACCAATTAAACTGAAGTGCTCAAACTATTCAAAGTATATTGAATTAAGCCACAGACTCGATCATAATGCAGCTTGTCATATTAACGGAGTGCTTTTACCAGAACATGCTTTCGGTTAGTTTTATAAAACTAGAGCGTTGACGTGGCCGAAGAACAGGCAAGCTGATTCAACCGAGTGAGTCATTTACACTGGAATCGCTTCAATTGATTCAGAACTCCCGACTCAGTTCAGTTCAAAAGAGCCACTCGTTTTCAAAATCGCTTGACACGACTTTAAAAGTCACGAATAGCAATTTGTGAAATTCAGAATCGGTTAAATGGCTGCGTCACAAAACGATTCGCCGTTTCGAAGCGTGTATGGCAAATCATTTGATTCATATCAGAGCTTCGAATCATTTCGATCATTTACCTTTGGGGTCACACAGTACCTGCGTTAACAATGCTGCATGTTTTTTCTTAAAGAAAACGAAGCTATCATTATCGGTATCGGCCGATATTATTCAGAATAATCGGCTAGCGTTATCGGCTGAGAGAGTTAGTATCAGTGGATCTCTATTTATCATAGTCAGAAGTTTCTGAACCTTAAATTCAGAAATGAATCTTAAGCGCTGCATGCGTGGAAACAACACATGTAGATTTGCAAATGAAGGCCCCAGCAGTTGGCAAGGAGGGAAATGCATTTCTTTTCTAAACAGGCAATGCTGACATAAACATAATTACTTTTTGCCACCCAAGTTTGAATCGAAGCTGAACGTCCTTCAGAGCAGCGCCGAACAGTATGAAGTCTCCTCTTGCTATTCCTTGCGCCATTAGTCGTACGTATGGGTTTTACTGTATGTCACATCAAGCTGGCGTTCAGAACGTCTCAGAAATCACCTCATCTGTCTCTCGCCGCCCGCGTCCTGATTCTCCACTTGAGCAGAACCAGGACATACTTTTAGAAAAGCATTTGAAGAGTGTCAGTCTTCAGGATTGTCTGCCTGTGGCTTGTTCTGGGGTATATTTAGCAACAGGGTTTATCTGTGTAGGACTATTAGAAGAATTTAACATGAAGATGATAAGAAATGTTAACAGAACAAGTGGGTGTTTTTTCAACTATGTGCATTTTTTATCCCAGGTGTTGATTTATTTATATAATATATATAAACTCCAAACAATGAAACTAAGAACATACTTTTATGTTGTACATTAAGATCACATGCTTTCATCTTAGTTTTTTCAAATATGCTTATATCATTGTTAAAATACATATTTTTTTATATTGAATGGTTCATATTTTTAGATGATATTTTAATAAAATGCATTTTTTTTGCTCTGATCAAAGCTGAATTTTCAGCATCTTTACTCCAGCCTTCAGCGTCACATGATCCTTCAGAAATCATTCTAATATAATGATTTGCTGCTCAAAAACATTTCATTATGTGTGATTATTATCAATTATTTTTAGCATCGTGTGTGATTATTGTCAATGTTGAAGGCTGCTGTTCTTTGATGAATAGAAAGTTCAGAGGAACAATATTTATTTGACATTTAAACTATATAGAGTTTTCAGTCACTTTTGATAAATAAAAGTCAAATGTTTTCAAAACGTAAAATATTTTTAAAATGTATTGTCAGGATTAATAATAACACAAACTTAGAATACATATGCATAACTGCTATGAAATTACAAACAAAATAAAAATAAAAATGAATATACAAACTAATATATATATATATATATATATATATAGAGTTTGTTTGTATTGTCATAGTATTTTATATATTCTAAGTTTGTGTTATAGTTAATAAATACAAAAATTATAATAAAAAATTAATAACTAAATTAATAATTCAAAATATAATCTAATAACACAATATTTACATTATATAAATATTAATTATATTATTATTATTAATTAATAATACAATTCATATGAACAATAAAATAAAATAAAATAAAATAAAAATGTTTGTGTCATTCCCACTACAATGATTACGGCCACTGAGATGTTGCAAAGCGATTATTTTTTTGTTTCAAATTAAAAAAAAAAAAACTGACAAAAACAACAAAATAAATTCTAGTGAAATTAGTTTGCTTGTGCACGTCACTGTGCCGATATAGAAGAAACACCCTAAACGGTCTGCATTTAGTTCTTCTGCCGCCGTTTATTATCTGACGTGGAGTAGGCCGCAGACGTTTGAAAATGTAAAGAGCTCTCTGAAGTGCAAGGCTTATTCTGAGCAGCGAGCAGAAATGAATGTCTGATTGATATCCTTCCCCCTCTCAGTCACACTCCTCCAGTCCTGATCCTTATGCATTATATATATCGTGATTCATCAATACGGCCGACTCCGTGGCAATATTCTCCTCGCTCCTGTTCAAACAGAGATCTCTCACATGAAGTAACTCCTCAGACGGCCGAGTGGAGCGGATGAGAGGGATGTTTGGTCAAGCCACTCATCTGTGAGTTAATGAGAGGATGTGGAGAGGCAGGTGCGGAAGCGGCCTGAGCCGAATACTGAGCGCCGCTGAGAGCGCAATCCAAACGAGCGGCTCATATCACGAATGGAAATGATGAGGACGTCTGGTCTGTGTAACAGGGAACGCTCTCCTGACGTTCGGGAACGGACTGGACTTCACGCCCACTCCCACCCGAGCGGCGCGGTTCAGCCCAGCGACGGAGCGAGGGCCGAGGAGGACCGCTGCGTTTGTCACGACGGAGACCGAACAGAGCGCTCTGAGCCCGGCCGGACCCACACAGGTGAGGAGCGTGCCGTTACGGCTTTAAAGAGCCATTTCACCAGTGCAAAATCGTGCCGATTTTCTAGAGCTGTACAAAACGGCAAACGGGGACTCTCTCACGGTGAAACCTGGGCTGCATGATTTATAAAAACTAAAATGAAATGTACAGCAATTTGCACTTTTAAATTTCAGGGGTTAAGAGAAATAAGTAACATAATCGGATTACTTTTTCAAATAGCAAGTGATATATTGCATTGCTTATAAATTTGTAAAAACAAAGTTGCTTTAAATAATATACAGGACATCAATTTTTATGTAAAGGGCCTTTACAAATGATAAAAATTAAATCCAGCCTAAGTGACAAAGCATAAAAGTAATGAAAAAAATGCATTACTTTCCAGTAACGCAATTTATGAATTTTTTATTTTTTGGAATGGCACCATATTGTAATGCTTTAATACTTATTTACTTTAGCAAATTCCGTTGGTTAATTACATTAATTGCTTTCCCCCCTCGTGTCGTTCCAAGCCCGCAAGACTTTTGTTCATCTTCGGATACAAATTAAGATATTTCGGATGAAATCGAGAGCTATCTGACCCTCCGTAGACAGCGACGCAACTGAAATAATAATATATCGTACTAGATGCGAACGGTCCATGTGGCATCAGTGGCTCAACCTTTGCAGCGCTGCCAGAAGACTTTTTTGCACAAAAATAACAATTTATCCAACCATCCAATCATTTATCCAGCATCAGTTATGTCTTCCTCCACTTTGGAGATTCCTCAAGGACATATCAGTTGTTGTTGTGTTTTAATCAGTGTGGTTTACGTTCACGGGAAAGCACGTGCACGCCTTATGATGCTTTCTAAAATGGTGAAAGTGAATTAAAAGAGTAACGCTGATGTTGATCCATTGATGTCACGTGGACGGTTTTACTACGTTTCTGGACCTCATTTCAGTTGCTTTTCATCAAAAATATCTTCATTTATAACAAAGGCGTTACTCGTCGAGAGTAGTTCATGACCACATTTTTATTTTAGGCTGAACTGCAAGCTTATATCTCAAAATTCAGAGAAAAAGAGTTTATTATACCAATTACTTATTATTTAATTAGAATTTTGGGCGTTCACAGACAGGTGAAGTGTAGTATTTAAAATTTGCCATTGCGGAGGTTAAAAAACTCGCCTTTCCAGGGTTAAAGGCAAACTGATTCAACCGAGTGAGTCATTTACACTGGAATCGCTCCAATTGATTCAGAACTCCCGACTCCAGTTCAGTTCAAAAGAGCCACTCTTTTTCCAAAATCACGAATAGCTACTGTCTTTTAATGGGAAAATTTCCATTAAACGAGCACATGACCAATCTTGCGTTAAACGGTGCGCTTTTTTTCGGGGTGCGGGAATGTAAATGTGGTCTGGTTTGCCAACGCCGGTAATGTTGTCTCCTCTGGTCCCTCAGGACTCTGTGAAGGTGAGGCTTTGGTCCGACTCGACGGCGTCCTTCGACACGCAGCAGAACTCGGCTCGTGTGTTTGCCGCGCGGCGCCGCTCGTCTGGATGTGCGTGTTCCTCAGCTTCTCGCTCGGCTGTGATCAGTAAACAGACTCAAGGCGTTCGGGACATCTATTCCGACCGGCCCGTGATTTTGGACCAAACCGTAGCCCGCTCGGCTCCGGAGCTGGAGAAACTGTCCACGCCGGCCTCATTTCTCTAACATCGAAGTCATCGTGTTATCTGTTTCTGTGGAAGCGCCGGTTAAACCTCCAGAATCCGACTTCGCGAGGCACTTTTCTAGAAACGAATGTGGTCGGTCGAACACAAAGACCCTCGGGAAACCTGCCTGTACATATGTACATAGAGTCACACAGAGTCGACATGAACCTGTGCTGTTCATTGAGAGTTTCGGTGTCAAATCATATTTTTGTGGGGCGGGGAGCCAATTCAAAAGTTTCTAAAGGCCAAATAACCTTCTAGCACTCCAAAATCAATTCCTGGGAGAAATGAAGCTTTTTCTCCTTTTATAGTTCCGGAGATCCCCTCGAGGAAAGCGGCGATTTAATATCATTCTGTTCAACTCGACTGAAGAGAAGACATAGGTTATTTCTGATCAATAAGAGAATGGGAATGCTTTGGGTGCTCTACCTAAAGCTCATAATGTGCTACTGCAAATAACCGATTTTGGAGACTAAAGATTGTTGTGGCATCTCCGCAGCTGATTTTCTGCCCGGTACTGTGTGTTTATGTATAATACGATGTGTTTATGAGGGGTCCCGGTGGTTCTGGTGGGGAATATGAGGGCTGGGAACGTGGTAGGGGAGGCGTTTCCCGCTCCGGCCGCTGCTAAGAAAGCCCTTGATGTTTAGGAAGGCTGGGAACCTCATTATGGAACATTCTTTGGTTCATCATATGGCACTAATAAAAGATGCTGGTTCATTTAAAGCCTGTTGCTGTTCCTTTGTGCCTCAGAAACATTGAGCAAACTGGCACAAAAATATGGAAAAGTTAGTCAGGTGAAACTCCACATGGTGTGTGTGTGTGTGTGTGTGTGTGTGTGTGTGTGTGTGTCAAAAACATGCTCGGGGCCAAAAGTGTGGAGAAACGGTTATTCATAGAGCGAGGAGAAGCTATAGAGATTCCTCGTCCGACACACAGATAGTTTATGGCCAGGTAAATCAAGTGAACTGTGGCAGGGGGATTATTTGGATCTCAGGAAGGGAAGAACATTTTGTCAAAACTTGACCGTGCTAAAGCCATTAATTCCGCTAAGATATATATATTTTTGAGAACTCTATTCGCTTTTATTTTGTATGGGACTGCAAATTATGTTACAACCTACATCTGATATGACGTAATAATAAAGCTGATGAAAATGCAATTAATGCAATTAACAATATACATTTCATTTATTGTAAAAATGTAAAAAGGAAAAAAACTATTTAAAGCAAAAAAAAAAGTGAAATATACTATTTTATCTGATGTGATATTTGAAAGTTGTATATATAATAAAATATATAATGAATTATTCAAAATGTAATTAAATAACAATAATTAAATGTGTGTATATATATATATATATATATATATATATATATATATATATATATATATATATATATATACACATGTAACAGAAATGCCAGTAATCATTTAATATCTAAAAATCTGAATATATGTTAAATTTATTTAACATTTACTCTTAAATTAATAGATATATAATCAATATATAGCAGTGCTGTCTAACGATTAACCGAGTTTTTGTTTACATAATATGTGTGTGTACTATGTATATGTATTGTGTGTATAGAAATACAAACACATGCTCGTGTATATTCAAGAAAACTATGTTGTTTATATATCACATATATTTATATATAGTATTAGATATTAATAACATAGAAAAGCATATACATTGTAAATATTTTCAAAACATACGCCGCGTGTATTTATACACATAATAAACACAGATGCAAGCAAAAACATGGATGCTATTAATCATTTGACAGCGCTAATATATAGATAAAGAATTATCAATAAAATTAAATATTTGTTAGTGTTTGAAATTAATGCTGGAGATGCAATCTGGCAAGAAGAGCGACAGTTTTGCATAATATTCATATAATTTTGCATTCATTCATTTATTGTTGTCATGTGGCCGTGTACAGCTTTACGCGTCTTTCCTGCGCACATGAGGTACAATCTTAAAGAGGAAAACTGTTGGTATTACAATGTCAGTTCATGTCTTGTTGGTCGGTCTATGTACACCGGGCTGAGTGATGATGTGAAGCGGATTTTGAGCGCAATAACTCAAACTCAGTCAGACGCTTTCATCACGGTCTGTTACCCGATTACGCAGGATATCAAGATCCTCAGACGCACGTGGAGAAACGCTGCTCCCGTCTTGGCCCCGTGCCCAGTTATAATGCAGCTTTTCCATTCCAATCCTATTTAACACATTATATTGATTAGATCCCAGACGCAGATACGGATTTCTTAAATAAAAAGTCCCATATTCAAGCAAAAATTAGCGTTTTTTCTTCTTCTTCTAATTTCCTTTTCCTCCTAGCACATTCATTACAAATCGGTGTATTCATTGGTTTCCTACTTTTAGCCAACAAGTCTAAAAAGTGCACATAATAGCACGGATACTTATATTATGCATCACGCAAAGTAATTCAAACTAATTGTGCGCCATTAAAATGGTTTCTGTGACAGAGGCCCACGGTTCATTTTTCGCCGCGTTCATTTGCTTTAGCTGACATTTGCAAACCCTCCGCAACAAGCGCCTGGCGTTTTGGACCGGTCGCATAATATTTACACTAAGCCCATATAATCGCGGCGCCGGAGGAAAATCAATTATATCTATTTGCCGAGGCGTGTTAAAAGGAGTTCATTTAAAAAAAGACCCCATCCCGAAAGGGCAGAGTGCTATAATACAACATCTTTCCAGCCCTCATCTGTCCATTTTCAATCCCAGAGCGCTCATTGATCCAGCACATCATCACACAGACATCCATCTCAATACGCCACAGACATCTCCATCACAGGTAATTGTTGGATGCATTTATCTGAATATGTGTTGAAATGAAGTATTCCACAGAGCGATCCAGTGAGAGATCTGGGTCGCCGTTATTTATTCTGAATAAACTCTGTCACGGTGACTTTGTGTGTGTGTGCGGCTTCGGTGAGCTAATGTTATTTCACAGCTTTTAAAACCAGCTTATATAACTTTCCACGCGTGCGAAACGCAGCTCTGCATATTTAAACATACATGCTGCAATTTGTCGCCCTGCTTTAAATAGAAATGCGCTCAGAGATGACAGAAGGTGACAGGTTGTACCGCTGACATTCATTCTCGAAAAAACGGTAAATCTCCGTACCCTTTAGCGCTTAAATCCATCTTTTACTTCGCAGGGTGCAGTGTGGGCTTCGTTCATCTCACAGTGAACGTGTCAAGATGCTCTGGGTTTCTCAGGCGTTCGGGTGTCCGGCCTTCTGTCATCTCCAGCTCAAATTATGGCTTGCAACCATTTTACGGTATTTAGGATTTCATCACGGTAGACGTAAAAGGCTGTAATGTGTCAACACACTCCGATCAGATCCTGCTGATGGGTATCCCAGAAAATGTTAAGTCAGGCAAAATAAGACAGTAGCGACTAGAGATACACATTTGATGGGTGAGCTCTTTTTCACTGTGTCCCGTGAGCAGAATATACCACATGAACTTCCCTGAAACGGTGGAAGCCAAGTGTGAAGAAAGCGTTTAAAGGGTCACGAGTCATGACACGAGAAATCAACTGATTTTCTTTTGACAACTTTGCACCATTAAAACTTTCGACTCTAGTTCAAAAAGAGCATTTAGTTAACTGAGCCCCAAAAATCTTTCAGCGCCATGTTTAATTTTTTGACATGAATAAAAACGAGGCTACGAGGGATAGAAATAAAGTGCAATTGTGCAGTTATTTTAAGAACATACCCATTGTTTAGCTGACCGAACTTCTTAAAAAAAAAAAAAAAACTCGAGACGTGAAAAGTCCCTGACAGTTTGTTTGAGTTGTGGATTGTGGAAAATGCATTATCTTGGACCTTTTTACAGTGTGTGCTATAAAAAGTCTATCGATCTTGTCATCTATGTTGAATTCAATAAGGCATTTAACCAGACTAAGATCTATGGAGAACCTTAGCGGGCCCAGGACACACTCCTTCCCTTCTGGAAATTAACCATTGTTTTATTAGAGTAAGTTTGGTAACCACGCTATTGGTTGAAACCAAGTGTGAAAAAGTCAATAAATAAAAAATGTCATTGATCGTTTAACATGTAAGAGGTCTTTGTACCGTTAAAACATACTGAAAGCTTTATCCATTTCATTTTTGGTGATAGTTTATGGTTCATCCGCTAATAATGTTATTTGTAACGGAAACCTTTAGCGTTTCTGTGATGATTTCTATTTTTTTTCCCCCCATTTGTGATAGAAAACGTCATTCTCAGTACAAAAAGAGCATTTGTTTAAAGCACCTGTATGTAGCTTTGTGTATTTTTGCCACTTTGGTGCCCTCTACAGTGAAGTAAGCGGAAATAACTGTCGTAATTACAGTAAATAAACATGGCCGCAGACGTGATTTTGCTGCTGCCGTAAAGCAATCCACCCTTTTAGCGAATTTCATACCTGGTCAAAAGACATACAAACGTCCAGAAACAGACGTTTGAGGGGAGCTTGAGAAAGAAATAGAAGCAATTCGCCTTGTTTCACACCAGTGAAACTGTTCTTTTAAGGTAAGAACCACGTACATTTGCTTTTATCAAGGGAGAACTGTTGATATTAATAACGTCCAAGATGGCGTCGGAAGATTCGGCTAATGTTTGTTTGGAGCTTTTTGACAGAAGATTGTTTTGTAAACGAGGCATAGTGTAAAGAGACTTTTGTTGAAAGATACAACTGTATTGCATCTGACAGCAGAAACATTGCAAAGTGTAAGTAAACTATTTCATGTTTCATAAACTGTCTGAAGCGGTTCTTTAATATGCATAGTGACGGGCCTTAAAGGAGCCGCATCGATATTTGTTATTTTTAATTATTTTTTGCCAATGTATGACTAAACACATAATTAAATATACGTTTTTGTTTACATAAAATATGTATGTTTATATTTATTATGTATATATAAATACAAATAAATGCATTTATACATTTATGAAAAGTTTATATATTAAATATATAATAAACGATATACAGTAATACTGTACAGTATTTGTGTGTATTATTATATACATAATAAATAAACATAGTACACGTACATTTTATTTCAGACGTGATAAATCGTTTGACATAACTAAATAATAGCAGTAATAATCCATAACCCCCGTGGGAGTTGACGGACAGGTCAGTTGCTTGTCAGGAGCTTGTCCACTTTTGTGTGTTTGCCTGTCATTGATTTTATGTTTGACATTTCATTTTGATTTTAGAAAAGAGACGCTGCCATGAGCATTTGGAGAGATTGTTCTGTTAGATGGTAAACATATCACAATATTCATAACTTGTTCAGAAATGTCAGCACTCAGCTGTGCAGGGCTTTTTGTGTGTGTGTGTGTGTGTGTGTGTGTGTGTGTGTGTGTGTGTGTGTGTGTGTTTTTAAGATTCCTTCTGCACCGACAGAAGCTGAATCTGAACTTGGCAATGGAATAATCTCTGTGGCGTCCTCATTTTTTCCAAAGTTCATCCCAAACTGTGATTATAAATCCCTGCACGATCAATAAAAACGATAGAGCGGTGCACTGGCAGGGTTTCGAAACCTTTTGCCATTATAACAGCATCCTAGCCGCGTCTGTCCTGTATATCTGTCTGTCTCCTATGGATGTTGTCTGTCTTTTTCCCAGTGGTGTGTTTGCATTCAGTGGAGCAACTCGCACACACAACTTCCATTATTTCCAAAGCCAGCATTGGCGTAGAAGGAATTATGATCGATTTTTATCTCATTGCTGTAAACATTGAGACAAAGCTGAAAGCAAAGTCATGCTGCATGTCAACTTAATTTTCCTGGGGTTTTTTGTCTTAAGGCTAAAACAAACAGTTCTTGTTCAAAAGCGCAACTGCGTAACCCAATATAAGCGCCCACGTTCGATTCTTGAAACCGTTGTTGAAATCACCTGGTGTTTATGTGCTTCCTGGGAGTTGCTGATTAAAACCAAACAAATTGCAAATACTAAGAAAAAGGGGGGTTCTTTCGAACACTGCGGCTAGAAAAAGACAATTACACCCTACATTAATATTGATGGATCTTTAAATAGGGTTCTGAGCACATTCTGCTTATGACCTCATATAATGAGACCGCCCGTTTACACGCTTTTATATTTCACCAGCCCAGCAGAGTAAATAACCCGTGGACTTGCAAATATTAAGAGGCTGAAATGCAGCCTCGAAATGGATCGGAAACACAAGCTTTGTAATAAACAGGAGACAGA
Source organism: Puntigrus tetrazona (assembly GCF_018831695.1). NCBI lineage: Eukaryota > Metazoa > Chordata > Actinopteri > Cypriniformes > Cyprinidae > Puntigrus > Puntigrus tetrazona. The sequence goes on along the minus strand of NW_025048378.1, from coordinate 259,377 downwards.
GAACGCCGAGAACCCTCAAAATGAAGCGTTTTGGGTTTTGTGCACTTTAAATAAATAAATACAGATCCATAACTGCGCTTCGTGCCAGTCAAATGAAAACTAGCGGAGTGAACGCGGGCGGTTCGAGATGATTAGAGACATCTGCGGCAGCCATCTAAACATATGACTGCATCAGACTCCACTTTTTTCTATTTCATTTCAAGGTAATTCAGTCCAAAGCCCCAGCATGTGAAGTGTTGCTGAATTTATAATGGCATGAGTGCTGCTGACCAAATATGACTGGCAGCGATCATTCAGTGCTGATCTTTAGACCCCCATGATTGCGAGTGTATTTTTATTTTCCAGCAATACCGACAACATACAGTGGCGTTTTTATTAACTAGCATTAACAAAGATCGACATACAAACGAACGTTTTTCTCAGTATTTAAGTAGATGTAATTAGTTGCTTACTGTATCTTTTGGCCAATTTTATGCCTCAGTTTTGCTGAGATATAAGCAACTTTCACGATGCGCTTGACTATATCATTGAATAAGTATATTGTCATTCATTACATTTGTGATTGTTAGTTAATAATAGCTGATGCATTAACTAAGCCACAGCAGAATAAACCGTCTCAGAGTAACATTCAATAGAACAAATCACGAAAAGAAGCAGTGTGCTTTTGAATAAATAATAAGTCAATTATTTAATGGCTTATGCAGTTTTTTGTCCCGCTTATTGGTGTAGCAATGTAAATCGCAAAATAAGAGTCACTGAAAATCTTAGAGACACAGAGACATCGACCGAACTATCCTGGCTCAAGTTTTTTCATTTTGATAATGTTGTTAATATTTTTGAAGAAAGATAAACTTGTATAATGGTGAAAGCCAAGATATTAAAAGTCATGGATGAATATTTATCACATGATATTGAAAATGGTCGGTTTTCAAAAAAGGGACTTTAAAAAGATGGCAGCCTCATGATATTATTTTGACACAGAGATCGTTAGCTCTATTAGTAACATCTGTTACATCTTTATTTCATCAATTTCCAATGGTGACCCATTCAAAATGGAGAAACAGCACTTCCTTTTCACATCTTCATTTATAAGGCCCTATATATAGATATTGTGGTCTCAGTATGACTCTGGGGTATGTAGTAAAAGTAAAGAGCAAGTAATGCTAAAACTAGAAATGTATCTAGATATTTTGGCTTTTATCATAAACATGTCTTCAGAAGAATAATATGTAAAATATAAAATTTGAGCCGGGGACCTTTGGTTGAGTTGGCACGGAATAACACACAAGTAAAAAAAGGGCCACAGCTAACCGTATTTCAGTGAATTAATCATCAGCAGTGAACTTTCCGCTCAGCTAAAATATGATTAATTACTCGATATAACAGAGCGCGGGAAAATACGCGATACCCGCCTAACTTAAAAAGCTATTTCCATTGCTTTTTCTTTTTTGTTTGTGAATACTGGGAAGTGCTGTCCAAGATCAGCTTTTTCCAAAAAAACGCATCCCTGGAGCATCGTTCCTAAAGCATCTCATGTGCATCAGCAAAAGCAAATTTGTTCTTTGTGTGTGTTTGTGTGCAATCTCATGCCTGCGATGGGAGATGTTTGTCTAAGCTTCCACTCTGCTGCGCTCTGAAGAGTAAAGGAGATGAGCTGGATGGACCCGGCCCGTGTCTCTTGTCCTGTGTTTCTCTGGGGAGCCGTGTCCTGCTGCCCAGCAGCCCTTCCACCTGAGACCTCAGGCACTTCTGCCCCAGCCGTCCCTCTGCCAATCCACTGGAAAAGAAAAACATGCTGACCCCATTTAACCCTCTTCCAAATGTGCAGACGAAAACAGGACAGCTAACAACCAGCATTAGTGTCATGTACCTCATGATTCATGTAGCTTAAAGTGATAGCTCACCCGAAATCGACAAAATCGACATTTTTACAGCTCGCATTAACGGCTATATCTCTCTAACTAATGGATGTTAATGTAGCTTGGTTTCGGGTAAAAACTTTATGATGGCAGCGGGTCGTTGTGAACAGGTCTCATTCATCTGAATAGCAGTTGATCGGCTGGAGACCGAAGTCTGCCATCTTTGCACACGGATAGCCTGCTTTTTAATTTATGTATTTCACTTCTAATGGGTGCGAATGGTGAAATATCATTTTTGAAAGCAGATGCTGAATATCTATCAGTCCCCTGCTAACTAGGTCATGCTAACTAGTCCTCTTGCTAATAGCAACATCGATTTCTTTTTTTGTTTGCACAGCTCTCTTTTACACATCGCTGTTTGTTTTAAGAAAGACTAAAAGTTGCACTTTTAGCCCGATCTGCCCCAGCGGTCTAACAGAGCTTGTCAGTGTCAATTAATTAAGATAGCTAATTAAATCTAAGCAGGCTGTGCTTAACGAAATCCAGCGTGGAGCGTCAGTTTTGATGTGGAGAGCGAGGTAAAGCTTAGTGTTGAACAAATGACAGCAATGTCCAGGGAATCATTGTCCTTTGTAACTTTTCTTTCATCTTTATTAATGTTTATTGTTGATATTCAGGGATTCGCAGATATTTTTGGCCGCCCAAAACCTCTAATATTTACTGAGGAAATTGACGTTTTTGCATATTTTTTGCATATTTACAGTTCTTCGAATCTCGTTTAGCGGTTATTCTAAACAGATTAAATGCTTCTATTTTTAGTTGCGTCTTCAGATTAGTTCAACTTTACATTTTTAGCTTTTAAAAAAGGTTTTTTATCCACTCACAAACCCACTGCACTTCTTCTAGTTATCCCGTCACGGGGAAATGTTTAATCCATTTTATGATGCTGATATTCAGCATGGGACGTTAAATGGCAAAACAAAGTGATCTAAAAGCTATTACACAACTATTATAACCACAGTTTTCATCACGCAATCTGTAATCAAACCACGATTTATAATGAATCTTCCCAGCTCTGTCAACATGCAGAAACACAGCGAGGTGTACCAGGTCACGAAATCAGTGACCCTCTGCTCAAAATTCAATCCCGAGCTGTCACGGGAGACACATTTGAGAAGTATGCTACTAACAAACTACAATCTCTCACCTTCCCACTTGTGATCCAATCATCGAAGATGAATGTTGATGCCAAGGGCAAGCAGGGCCTAGGTCTTCTTGATCTTTACGTCTTACAAGACCCCATGAGGTCTAAATGTTTGAAGTTTTGTGGCTTTCAGCCCAAGTCTGTATGCTTTGAGGCTATCAGCGTATGTGCTCCTAAAAGTTGAGAGCGTCAATATTTTAGGCAGATGTACCTGTATGCAGTATGAGTCATCTTTTATACACAGCCATGTAGAATTTCTATTCAATAATGGATGGATGACTAGCTTCGGCCTCTATCAAATCAAGCTACATCTTCGGATGCACTAGCGTTGCACTTTAGTTTCTTTCAAAACCACCATTTTTTTGGAGCGAGCAGTTCAGCGAGGGTGCTCTCTTTTCACTTTTCGTTCTGTTAAAAGGGAACGACCCGATTTCTTGTTTCGATATAAAGCGAGTCATTAAATTCTTTTCATGCGATACTGGTCACTACTGTGCACTGGGTAAAGTCTTAAAAGTTGTGCCTCGTCGCAGAGGACGGTATTGACGTGGTTGGTTACATCAGTCCAAAATGTTTGTTCTTTGATATTAAATCCATTTCCGCTTCCTTAAATAAATTTCCACTGTTAGCAGCGTGCATTAGCTTGCCGTATAAACGCCAGCGACTGCTTTCCGCAATGAATTGCTGCAAAGCGCCGTTTTCCATTGCGTGACAAAACCGTCTCCTCTCTGTCATTAACTAAATAGCGAAATTTCTTCCTCTGATATCTTTTTTTGTCCTGTATTGCTCAATAAACCAGTGCCTGAAAGCATCGAAAGCTCATAAACAGCTCAGGTCGTGCTATAACTTATTCCACGCATTACCTGTTTGCCGGAGTTTAGCAGACTCAAGGTCAGATGCGCCGTCGAGCTCGATAACCGCTGGAATGAGGGAACGCGGGTCAATACACGGACCAAATGGAAACAGAAGGCGAGTAAAGAATATTTCGCCTCCTCAAAGCAGAAAACGCACGAATGCTTTCTGCTCACCTTTGAGATGAGGGGAAAGCGCTTTATTTGATGATTGCGCTGAAGTACCTCTCTCTCATTATATAACTGCTAATTGGGATGCACTTCGGCATCAACTTGAACAGACAAACAGGGATGAGAGATGTCAACAGCGCTCTCGATAACTGAAAAAGGCCCATGCAGCTCATAAATGCTGGAAACCTTTGTGATTAAAACCGTCCATAGATTGATAGTCAAGATGAGTTGCGCTGTTTAGATCGCTCGCCCGAAAACTCAGCAGGCAATTAATGCGGCCTGTGTTGATTGGTCGGACGACACTGCGCTCTCTAAAAAGATTCTGGCTCTCATCGATCGCTCTAACGTGAATAATGGATGTTAATGTAGCTGGGTTTTGGGTAAAAACTTTATGATGGCAGCGGGTCGTTGTGAACAGGTCTCATTCATCTCAATAGCAGTTGATCGGCTGGAGACCGAAGTCTGCCATCTTTGCACGCGGATAGCCTGCTTTTTAATTTACGTATTTCACTTCTAATGGGTGCGAATGGTGAAATATCATTTTTGAAAGCAGATGCTGAATATCTATCAGTCTCCTGCTAACTAGGTCATGCTAACTAGTCCTCTTGCTAATAGCAACATCGATTTCTTTTTTTTTTTGCACAGCTCTCTTTTACACATCGTTGTTTGTTTTAAGAAAGACTAAAAGTTGCACTTTTAGCCCGATCTGCCCCAGCGGTCTAACAGAGCTTGTCAGTGTCAATTAATTAAGATAGCTAATTAAATCTAAGCAGGCTGTGCTTAACGAAATCCAGCGTGGAGCGTCAGTTTTGATGTGGAGAGCGAGGTAAAGCTTAGTGTTGAACAAATGACAGCAATGTCCAGGGAATCAAACAGCGTTTTACTTTGTACTCAATTTTCTCTAGATTTAATGCAAGACGTGGATTAATGTATGTGATTCGTATGCATATTCCCTTAAAGAATGTGACGAGAGAAGGACGTTTTAGATTTTTTGGCATATTAGGTATACAGAAAGAATGAATGAGCGGTGTATTGAAGTTGGATGTAAATGTGTTTTGGCAAGTAGCTCATTATCATTTAAAGAGACGTGCACCGAAACGGGTCGCCGTGAGCAGAGTAAAAAGGGCGTTGTTATACACAACCATTCATGAATTTTAACCAAAGCAGTACATGTTGCAGATATTTCACGAAGACCCTAAAGAATCATGCCAACTTGTGGAAAATGGCCACCCGGTGTCCCCTTTAAAATAATATTTGCTAGAAATGTAAACATTTTGCATACTGCTAACTCGAGTCAGACCTAGCATCCTTCGTTTTCATTTCGTTTTTAGTTGCAAAAACAAAACCAGATCCCTCACACTGAATATGCAATGCATTACATTGCTAACCAGAACTGATATCGGTGATATTTTTTGGGTTGAACCGTCTCTTTAATAATTCAGCACACCGACGTACGCTTCTCAATGCATTGACCAACTGGAACACAGAGAGACGTTTCAAATCAGCTGCGAAGCCATTTTGTTAAAATATAAAAATGACAGATTATGCTAGGCCTTCTTTTAAAGACCTTAATCTATTAATGAACCTTTTATTGTTTCGTGCTCATTAGAGTAGAGCTGTTTATTACTGTATATGCAAACCGCATTTTCTGTGCCTTTTTGATTATATTAACAAACGGGACAAAACGAGTGTTATGTCATTGACCTATATATATATATATATATATTTATATATATAAATGAACATATTGTTCATGGTTGTGCTGTCTGAAGCTGAGTTCTGCTGCTGAATGAAGCCCACAAGGGCAGATAGAGATGCAGCTATAGAATACAGACTCCTTTGTCTCTGATTTCTTGCTTTTCTATGCCTCTCCTTTATTTCAATGCATCATCTGCAGAATTCAGTCTTTCTTGCGGTCCAGTCGTCTGTCTGTCTGTCTGTCAGTAAGCTGTCTATCACATGCGGTCCAGGCCATCCAGTCAGGCCTCGGGCGCACGCTCCTGATGGATTCCTCCTCCGAAACGCTCCCTCGGCTTGCAGCGAGAGGCACTTCTGTCAGGAGAAAATAACGAGCGACGCAAACTCGCTTGACCTCCGCGCGACGAGGGAGATCCGGCCCTGCGTTTGCATGGGCGAAATGCGCCGAAACCCTCCGGCCACGCGTTCGGCCGCTGTTTTTCGTAACTTGCCTTGCGCATCTTTGGTAGCGGGCTGCAATCAGTCCTCGGCCCGAATGCAATCAGACAGGTGCTTCAAACGCAATCAGGCCGAGATGCTAGTCATTAAAGCGCTAATAAGTGTTCTTATGTCCCGTAAGACCGGCGTAGGTAACAGTGCGGATCTTTTTCCCCCGGCCATTATGATGCAATCTAGACACTTTGCTTTCAGAAGCATTATTATTTCTAAGCTATGCATATGTGGGTTTTTTCCCAGCCAGGCTGGATATGGCTGCCGGCCAGCATGTAGACGCCGCTGTACTCGGCCTTCCATTTGCTAAATAAATAAACAAGGTGATGATGAGCGTGTGTGCTTCTCATGATGATTCGCCTAAATAACAAGCGCGAGAAAGTGCATTTGGCAGGCGTTTTATAATCAGAAAACCAGAAAGTTTATGCATCTCGGAGTGCAGGGGCTAGTTGCTTTTTATAAGCATTCTCTGGCTCATTGTGTTACTGCCCCCTGCTGCCCGGCACGTGCGTTGCATATTGATTTTAGCATTTTTTAGGGTTTATTTCAGCCGCAGTTAGTGCGCCGATTATACAGGCGCTCTCAAAGGCCACTTTGGCTTCTCCAGTTAGTGAAATGAAGTGCTTTTGCAAAGCATGCACCAAGCTGCATGCATACTTATAATCGCGTACGGCTCTCTTCCACAAACTCAATGCGAAAGTCGTTCCAGACATGCATTTCGACTTTCCCTAAGTGTGTTTTTCTCGGTGATGGTGGATTATTTGCACCCTATGATTAGATGAAAATCAGTGGCGCTTGAGGATTTTCTTGGGTTTCAAAAGGATGAGTGCGAACGTTATTTACAACAGCACGTACTGTATATCTCTGTAATTCAATGAAAATTAAAAGAAATAATACAATTAAATTAAAAAAATGAATGCTAAATTAAAATAACAAAATAGACATCAAAAATATTTATAATAAAATAAATAATATTAAATGTATTTAATTTTTTCACATTCTTATTGGTGAAATTTTAGTATAAAATTGTAGCATTTTAATAAACTGCTTACATTTTTTTCCTCACATCAAACTACACTCCGTACATCTTAGCAAATTTATACATTTATTAAAAAAAAAAATTCATACCCTTATCTTGGACAGTTGAAATTTAGTCAAGTCAAGTCAAGTCAACTTTATTGTCAAATATGCTCTATGTACAACATACAGCACAGATGAAATTCCTTCCTTCTGACCTTGCAATCATGCAGAATAAAAGAATAAAGATAAAAGAATAAAAAAACTAAAGTATAATAAAATAATGGTAAAATATCTAAAATATCTAAAATATAAATAGTGCAACATTAAACATACAGACATTAAACATACAGACAAGGCACTTGTTGGAAAATTAAATTAAGTTAAAGTGAGGTAGTGCGTTGAGGTGCAAAAGTGTAGACCCTGAGATTATGAGTTTATGTGGGGGGCGGGATCACAGTCTGAGGTCTGAGGCCTGAAGCAGGGGCCAGAGGTAGAGGTGAGTGAAGGGAGAGTAGGTAGGGAGTTGAGTCTCCTGACCGCCTGGTGGATGAAACTGTCCCTGAGCCTGCTGGTTCTGGCTCGGAGACTCATGCATCTCTCTCCCCGACGGCAGCAGGTTGAAGAGGCAGTGGGATGGGTGGGTGGGGTCTCCTGCTATCCTGGTGGCTTTTCGTGTGAGACGAACGTTGAAAATGTCCAAGAGAGGGGGGAGAGAGACACCAATGATTTTCTCAGCAGCTCTCACGATGCGCTGCAGTGTGTTACGGCAGGACACGGTGCAGGCTCCGTGCTCAGGAGCATTTATATTGCTTGTAGAAGTTACTCCACTTAAGGTGAAGTGAACCTGTGGCAAATTCTATTGAACGTGTAGGATTTGGAAAGGCTCATGCGTATTAATAAAAGGAGTTGATAATGCATATTAGAGCGAACACAACACATTGAGGTCAAAATATAAAATAAATATATATATATATATATATATATATATATATACTGTATAATAAATATATACAATAAATATATACAATAAAAAAAATATATATATATATAAATAATATAATAAAAAAAAAACTAAATAAATAAATAAAAAATATATATATATATATATATATATATATATATATATATATATATATATATATATATATATATATATTAGATATTATATATATATTATATATATTTATATTAGTTGTTTATTTTTTATATATATATATTTATATATATACTTATATATTATATATATATATATATATATATAATATATATATATTATTTTTTTATTTATTTAGTTTTTTTTATTATTTATTTAGTTTTTTTTTCTAAACAGCTTCATTTATTTTTGAGTTTTAGTGTAGAGTTCAGCAGGGTTCATGCTTCACAAACTCTCTGAATGCTCATCAGTGCTTCTCGATCCGCGAGGTCCAAAGACGCGTCTCTTTTAAAGGACAATGTCAGAAGTATTCATTTGATATCAGTACATCCCGACCTGCAGCCTGAAATACCAAAATACTCCACAACAGTCATCGATGCTCCCGCGTGCGTCAGAGCTTCTGATAGCAATTAACGATATCTCTCCAAAGTGCTTTGAGCCATTTAATGAATCGAGCACATGCCGTCCGCGAGCTCAGGAGAGAGCCCCGTCTCCAGCATCTTTTATTTCGAGATGCATGGAGAAGTCTTCACATGCTGAGCGAGGCAGGTCAGAGCGACATCTGAAAGAGTTTATGAGCAGTATTCCAGTCAGGCGTCTGGTGCAGGTACATTATGTGCTGTGGGTCGGACCGAGCAGCTGCCGGACGGGCCGTGTTGGCAAAGCTCAGGATAATCATTGCTCTGCTGTCAGCCTGATGATAATGAAACGCAGCCGAGTCCTTCGAGGAGCCGCTCTTCACTTCTGGCTGCGGTTGAAACCCACATTATTGCTTCTCTGCATCGAATCTGAAGGATTTTTGTCACAAAAACAGAAGTGACGGGAAGTATACAGTATCTGTTATAAAAAGCATTGCAATATGATATGAATACAGTATGAATTTACATTGTGTCGTGCAGATCCTTGCAATACTTTTTTTTTTTAATTTGAGCTTTTTAATTAATTTTACTTTTAAAGCAACGCTTAATTTTTTAAATATTCTAATTAAATAGGTGCTTTTGTTTTATAATTTAAGCGTTTACTTTTTTTTATTAATTTTACTTTTAAAGCAATGTTTTATTTAATATCCTAATTAAATTTATGATTATTAAAATATAGTATTCAGTGATACGTTTATTTTATTAATGCATTTTCAGTTTTCATTACAACTGTCAGGATTTCTCATTTATATTTCAGTATAATTGTACATTTATTTATTCGTAATTGCATCACTTTTCATTTTAATTCATTTACATTGTGTTCCTGTGGGTTTTGTGCTAACGAACGTCTGCTTTTTACAAAGCGAAATAAATACATAGATTTGTCACAATATTTTATATATTTTTATTTTTATATTTATGTTTTTATATTTAATATTGATATTTTATTACGTGAGAAGAAATAGCAGTCATACAGGAGACAAAAGCTGTACATTTTGATTATCAGTTATTATGCAAAAAAAAAAAAAATAAATAAAATAAAATTTTATATATATATATATATATATATATATATATATATATATATATATATATATATATATATATATATATATATATGTATATATATATATATATATATATATATATATATATATATATATATATATGTGTATATATATATATATATATATATATATATATATATATATATATTATAAACATTATAAAACATTTTTTCCTTATTTCCTTTAAGAAAATCTTCAGACCTTTTTAGTGTTTTACACTTTACATTAAGATATAAATGCAATGAAAAAAGCCTGAATTATAAGATAAAAAGTCACAATTATTATGTTTTAATTAAAACATAACAGTTAAACAGTTAAACTGAAGATATGCAATATTGATAGCTATTGTTTTAGAAAGGCATGTTCTCTTAATGCACATATATTTGTGACATTGCAAGAAAAAAAAAAAACTCTAGACATTTCTAGAAAAAATCTAGACATTTAAATCAATGAAAAAAAAAACCCACTTCATTATCATCTACCAATAATTATTAACTTAACTTTCCGGGCTTCCAGACTGATCTTCTATATTTCAGATACATCCGTTTCCTTTATCTGGTTTAATATTCATAGCCGGTGGGTTTCGGAGGTCTGATAGTGAAGCTGTAACCGATAAACGGACAATGTGGAAGCCCCTCTGTTTATACAGTGCTGACCTTTCCCAAAACTCTCTGTGACCGTGCAATTTTTTTTTTTCTTTGTGATGTGATTTCCTGTGAAAACAGCAAGCTCAGCGCACGAGGCAATCACGCTTCGGGTTATTAGATCTGCATGAGTTAGATGGTGTAGTTTTGAGTCTCGAGGTTTAGATCTGGTGCTTTTAATTCAATGCAGCGAGAGCGGAGTGAGAAATAAACAGTGTCTCAGGAGGGATTACGTTCTCGTATCAGTTGATAGTCTGGATCACAGGGGTGTAGAGGGAGATAAATGACCTCTTGGGTTTCAGCTTTTCAATTTCCTTCCTGTGCCGCTCTTCCTGGCCACACATTTTCTGTCTGGATTGAAGCCGGGGGCGCTTAGAGAAGAGTCATGCTCCTCAGAACTGCAGCAGGATTGCTGGATTTGACTTTTTTTATACTTTTGATTTTTATATATTTTCAGGTTATGGTATAGTATGTGCCGTATCTGTAGAAGAACATGTACCGGCATCTTAATATCCATTCGTTTTACTGACAGGCAATGCTAAATAAAATTCAAAATAAAGGTAAAATGCCTGTAAAAATAAATGTGTAAATTATTTCAAATTAATTTTATTTATCTATCTGTTTTTTTTTTTACAATACAGAGTTTATATTACTTAGTTTTGCCTTTTTTAAATTTATTTATTTTATTTATTTTATTTTATTTATTTTCTTATTATTTTTTATATGCCATTCTTATCTTTCAGAATTGAGAAATGAGATAAAAATATTATAAAATTTTTTTTTTATTAATTTCCATTGCTATTTAACGACACTCTACTCTTCCGATATTCTATTTGACTTCGTACGTGATTTCCTGATAAAAATGCGGTAATTCTGTATTCATTTAAACCGGTAAATGTTGCTATTTTTACTAATCACTCAGGGTAAAAGTGCTAGACGCACGTTGCAGATTTCCAGCTGCGGATGTAACAACATCAACATTACTGTGATCAGTGTTTTTCTACATCAGTGCCTGCAGGCAGCAAATGAAAGAGTTTAACTATGTTTTTTTGCATGGATAATATCAAACCAGCTCCTCTCGACTGAGAAAAGCTCTCTAGCAGCATCTCTACCCACAGATATCGCTGAATCCTGCCAATCATTCACATTCGTGCCTTTGCTGATATTTTTTTTTTTGCTGTTTTTGGATAGGCACAGAGATTACAGGATTTTCTTTTTAAAGTAGCAAACAGACAAAATATAAAATAAATTCTGTAAAAAGGGCGGCGGAGTGAGTAAAGCTGACATCTCTTGTGTTGAATTTAGGGTCCAAGTTCAATAATAAGGCAGTGCCATTAACGCAGGTTCATTTTGAGGCTATGAATTAAAGATCTGAACAAAAACTGTTTTAAAAGATCACTGTAGAAGCTTCTGTTAAATGGTGCAAAAGTCTCACTTTATTACAAGTTATAGCATGAAATAAACACGAATGAACATCGGAAAGACACAATACGACTTGAAATCAGTGATAAAGCTACTGTATGTCACTTGCATTATACAGTTTTCACAGACGTTTTTATCAATTAATATTAATATCTTTGTAATGTATTTTTTTTATAATGCCAGTCTCCTCGGAGTCATGTGTGCACTTGGTTTTAGTAAGGGATAGTTTTAATCAGCTTGCACAGATAGTGAATGTCTAGCAGATCAGACCAATCACGCCTACGCTAAAACCCAGAGCTTCAGACTCAGTTCAAGTGTGTCATTAATGTGGGATGCAGCACCGTTCTTACAAAAGAGCGCGTGGAGAAAAGTCGCATCGGTTTTTTCGATTCTTGCTGAGGTCTAAGTTAGCATTCTTTTTGCTTTTAGCTTCTCGTGCAGTAAGTGCAACAACCTTGAAAGAGAGTTTGAACGCTGCTGGAATGCGTGCTCGTTTTAGGGTCGGTGAAGAAATTTGGTAAAAACATTTCATTTCATAAAGTCACCCAGTTACTTTGGCTTCATGCAAATTGATTATCCCTCAAATGTCATGCATACATTTTCATTAATATCGCATATTATTTCCAGCAGAAACGAGACTAACAATTTGTAGTAATGACTCCCCAAAACAGAAGCTCCTGAAGGAAGCATTTTATTCAGCTGTGTCTGCTTAAATATATATTTTTTACGTTAGTATACATTTGTTCCAATTTTCATTTCCCAAAATACCCCATAGAGTAGTATTTACAATACAGCAATGTCATGATTTTATTCTATTACTTTTATTATAGGTATGATTTTTAGAATATTTGTTCATGATATGTAAAATGCACCAAACCACTACATTAAAGATTCTCACAATCTTTTGAATCTTCTTCTACTGGAAACTTTGAAAATTAGTTTCAGTGTGCTATTTTATTAAATAAATAAGATATGAAAAGCCCAGTTAGGGATGTGAAATATTGTGAAGTGTATTTGGTTTTTTGCTGGTTTTGGTTTATTATAGATTAATAAATATGACACTGACAGGCGGTGGCAGCAAGTACCAGTCTTTATGAGTGATTCACTGAATCATCCATTCAAAATGACTAATTCATTTCGAAACAGATCAAGAGACTGTTTTTGTAAAATTATACTTTGAATCATTCGCTCAAATGATTTGTTCATAAGGTTCATTCAGAAATTAAACACTGCCGTACTGATGTACTCCAGCTTTTATTGGAGCCATGTTTTGGTGTAAAAAGACTACAACAACAACAACAATAGACAATATTGAGTCTAAAATGTAACTCCCTTGGTATTCACTTGTTTGTTTGTGTCACATTTGCAATCACGTTTTTGTTTGTTATATGCAAAGTGAGGGACATACTCTATAATGTCAGCTTGCATATTGCTAAAACTAGAATTATGATATTATCACAGATGAGAAATATTTCACAAGCAATTTAATACCACAAATAGTGTGTGTTTCCACTGAGAATTGCAAAAAGAAAAGATGCACTTCAAAAACCACGATCATGCCCTAAATTAACTGAAAAGTTAGGGCTCTATCAGACTCCAAAACAGGATGAAAAAATACTCTAGATGGTAGATTACATGGTTTCAGTGCTTTGATATAATCTGTGTTGTTAAAAGCTCTATATAAGTAAAAGTGATTGATTGATTGCGGAGTGTATAGTGTGCCAGTTGGGACACAAATATAGTTACAATAAGGCTTCATGGCAGTCTAGCTTTTGGCATTAATGCATATGAGCTGGAGATCCTTTGTTATGTTCTGGTTCAACCACACTGAAGGTCATCAGGAACATCATCGTATTATTAGGGGTCTCACTCAGCTTGGCCATAAGGTGGAGTTCTGGTCCTCTGCCTGTAAACGCCTTCCCTTCCCAAACTCCGCTCTCATTGAGCTGGAGATCCACACTCTTATCTCCTTCCACACACACTTTTCGGGCCTCTGGGACTTGTACACGAAATGTCACCCAGGACGAGGCCTCTAGCCGGCCCTCGCGAGGTTCAAACAGCACACAGCCCTTCTTCCAGGATCCGTACATGCGTGGAAACGGAGGCCACCTGTTCACAGAGGTGTTCTTCAGAATGTAATCACACAGGAGGGGGTACGCTTGTTTTAGTGATGTATTTCCATAGAGGCCGAGCTTGTAGATTCCTGACCCAGGTAGGCTGATGCTTATGGTGACTTTGCTCCCACTGTGCGTGAAGAGGATGTGGTTTGAAAGGGTAGTTTGACTTGCTGGTCCATCGCCCGGCTCTTTGAATAATTTGCAGAAGAGATCTATGTCTTGACGGTTTTGGAAGGTGATGTCGCACTTTCCATGCTGTGTGTCAACCAGTGGTTGTGTATGGCTGAACTCGAAGAGGCCGGCCTCCAGAGTCTGGATACCAGGACCGCAAAAACTGGTGAGGCCGCTGGGGAAAAGCTCGTTCAGGTTAACGGCACCAGCTGTGCAGTTTAGAAGAAAGTTGCCTGCATTTTTTAATCCGCCTTCCTTCGTCCAATCCTTCACAAACACAGACAGTCGGTAGAAACCATAGTAAGGACAGAGGACGTTGCATGTGATTTGGTTTGGCTCAGTCTGAATGGCCAAGCATTTCTCAGCTAAAGTGTCATCTAGGTTCTTGTGGCTCAGTTCACCCACCACCTTAAGTGGTCTGGTGGTCTTTAAGACTACCGTAAAGGATCCAGACTCTAGTGAAATGATGTCATTCCCAAAATTGCAAGGCTCGAGTCCTAAACTCATTGAATCTGGTTGCAGGCCCCAGCAATTGTGAGGATTCTCGGGCAGCTCTTCTGAGGTCTTGGGTGATGGACATTTCAACTGGAAGGAACAGATCCAGTCCAATGTTCTGCTTGTGTTTTCAGCTCCAGCAAAAAGCCTAAGCTCATACATGCCAGGGTTTGGGGGCATGAGGCGTAGCTTCATACTGTGCTGTGTGCTGGTGAAAAAGCCCATGGAATTGCTCACCTTTTGTCGATTTTTGCCACTGAGCTGGAAAATGTCATAGCTGAAATGGACCAGCTGAGGGAAAGTCATCGATACCGTCGCCTCGCCGTTTTCTGGGACACGCAGATGGAAAAGGTGTCAATTATTCACAGCGGTACATCAACTGATGGGTCAATGACATGAAAAGCCATCTAGTAGTTAATTCAAGAATATATTAAAGATGTACTTTTTTTTATCACCATGCTTGTATTTCTGAAGTTAAATGTTTTTATTTGGTTGCTTATAGTATAAAATGTGTTAACAACTGTCCTTAGATCAAAAAGAATTTGAACAAATGAAAAGTGTAGTTTAAGAAAAAGGGGGAAATTATGTCATAGTAGAGCTCAGGCCAGTTGTTCAAATATCTTAATCTGGATTTGGACATGTTTTGCTATCCAGGATCAGGTAATCCATCATATTTTTATGCTGGTTTTTGGTTGCCAGTAATCTAGATGCACACTGTTTCCGATGACCAAATCTGGATTACTAGTGCACTGAAAATTGCATTCACGAAATAAACTTTGCGTTCGCTCACGAATTACAAACTTTTGAGTGGTTCATCTCTGATGATTATGTCAATGTAGTCTACAAACAGTGATTTAAAAAAAAAAAAAAAAAACACTTTATTTATTAAGATTGGATTTTGTGACCTCATCCCATTTTAGAATCCTTTTTAAAATGCTGAAATGTAGTGAAATTATTTTTGAACAACTGGCCCCTCTTGACTGTGTCAAGGTCAAGGACTGTATCAAATTATTTGACATTTCATGCCAAGCCAAGGTTAATTCAGGGTCGAAATGTTTTGTGGTGTTGACCAAAGAATTTGATAAAAAGAATATGGCATTTATGGATTATTTCATATATATATATATATATATATATATATATATATATATATATATATATATATATATATATATATATATATATATATATATATATAAGCTTTTAAGAGTTTGGGATGGTATGGGGATAAATGATTAACGACAAAATTTGGGGGGTTGAGTATCCCTTTAAGAATTTCTTGATTATTGCAGAGATCATTTCTAAGCGAACAGCAAGTGTGGTTTAAAGTTCATTTACCTGTAACTATAAGGTATTGTTTCGGGTGAATGAGAGTTAAGTTTAGTTTGTAGAAGTTAGAACCTTTGTTCACCATCTTCTCAAACTCTTCAATCGTAATAAGGCTTTCTAACAGCTGCCACTTCTCCTCTTCAGGATAATGTTCGGTAATGAAGATCTCGGGGTCGGTCAGGAAGTAGAACTCGTTATATCTGAAGGTTTAGTCATTTTCAATATGGTCAGTGCATGTAGTGTTTCATATTACTTTGTGGTCAAAAAATATAGTGCATGCTTTTTTAGGTCAGCAATTTTTACTTCATTTATGTAAGATACAGTAACAGTGAGATGTTTTAAAGTGTGGTCTTACTTCTTTGTAAAGGCTCTTTTGTCTATGTCCACAGTTCCAGCTCCCCAGCAGGCGTCCAACAGGTACCATTGTCCATCAAGACACACTGCATTCCAGCTGTGGTCAGATTTAGCGTTTCGGAAACTATGACCGTACTCGTAACCAAGGCCTTTACTATAGCCCAACACCTCTCTGCACTCAATGCCAGCTTCCCTGAGAAGACAGTGTGATTAAACAACCTGAAAATTTCAATGTGGCTCCATGTAAAAAGAGTTCAGTTCTGTAGTACAGTGTGTGTATCAGACCACTAGATCACAATTTTATTTAACCAACTCAATGCCAAGCATAAGTTAGACTTTGATTATTATCTTCTTTAATCCTTCTTTAATCTTCCATCTAACATCACATCTAACTGTATTCATTTTAATAACCTTGTTTTTTCAATATCATCCTAAATTATGTGTATCTTTGATTGATGTATTTGGCTATTCCTATAGGATTGTTTAGTTTCTCTCCATTGATCTCATCTGCATCTCTTTTTAATGGTTGATTTAACTGATTTAATTTATCCTCTTTTAAATGAAACTTCATTCTCACTGTCATTTTTCCTCACTGCTCTTTTTACGAAATGTCATTTTATTTCGATTTCCAAGTAAGCAAACTGATTCTATTATATATTGCCAAACTCTTCGATAATCTCCGGGATGTGTCTGCACGTATGGAGCCCTTTAGTGAGCGCTTAACTTTTTTGTACATAGATGGAGAAAACTACATAAAATTGCAAATAATCGCAAAGGTTGTTTCTCATTCTCGGAGGGAAATCTATTGAAAGCAGTGCTGGGTATTGATTAATTACATGTAATCAAAATTCAATTGGATCGTTACATTTACAAATGTCAATGTTAGATTACAAATATTCTTAATTATACTGTTTTTATATCGATTACACGTTTGTATTGCATTTGACGCTTTTGTGCTATCCTTCTATCTTGCCATTCGGTTTGATATTTTGTTATAACTTTCATAAATAGTGCAGAATCACCAGACTCTTTTAGATAAATTGCTTGGATTACCTGCACATCTGTGAACAGACGTTGGAGTAACCAGCGCACACAGCTCGTCCAGTCGAAATGACCTCCTCAGCAGAGACCGTCTTCTTAGATAACCCCAGTAAGCCATGCACATCATACTCTATAAGCAAAACACAGTATCTGTTACCAATGTTACCAAGCATTTATGTCACGATATTAGATATTAGCCTAGTTTGCTAACATTAAGACCACATGTAGTTTTTATTTGTGTGTGTGTGGTTTAAGTATCATCCAATGGCAGTTCGGACACATATTACTGTATTATTTATGCACTGCAACAATGAATCATGATTTTTATAAGGCAAATGGTTCTTATAAAAGAAACCAAAAATGCATGTAAGAATTTGTATACGACATCGCACGCCATTAGGGTTCCAATGGGGGTGATCATTTTCAGCATCATTTCAAAGTTTTCTAAAAAGATCTTTTCCGAAAGTTAAAAAAAAAAAAAATTTCCAGAAATGTTCAGCCCCTTTGCAACCCTAGGATGTCTGATGTTGAGTCCAATAACTAAGGGCCAGTGTAATGAAGTAAATCCTGCAAGAGACACAAAGTCAATTAAATCAGTGAACCTCAAAAAAGAATCAAACCCTTGATTGCTGATGTGTGAGATACTTTTTGTGTCTGCGAGAGAAAGACGGTGAAAGACTGACCGATGTAGTGACAAAGCCAGATCCAGATGGCACGCAGTTTGTCTAAATCACTGCTTGCCCCCTCTGTGATTGTCTGGGTGATTGCTCGCACTGAAAAGATCTTTCTGATTCTGAGCTGCAAATTACAAATCCAAATAAACACGCATCAAGCTACTCGCTCCTCCAAAAACAAAAACATACTCTTAGGAACATCTGATCTCTCTCACCTCTCTTCCAGTATTGATTGCATGCGTGTCAATCTTGTGGAAAACCTCAGGGTTCGGTATTAGGTCCTTTTTCAGTTTTCTTCTGGGCTTGTTTAATGTTAATTTTCTTGAACCTTCCTCTTGGGTCATTGTGTTTTTCCTCTTCAATCTATTTGCGCTATTTTTTTGCCTTTCCTTGTGTTTATCCAGTGACCTCTGTTCGTCACTATCCATCACTATCCCGTTTTCAGACACGGATCTCTTGATTGGCTCTTTTGCATTGACTGATTGAGGTCTTTCTGTCATTTTACCTGTTTTGCCATCATTGATTGATGACTCGCTGGTCTTAAAACTCCACTCTTTAAGCACGACAGCGTCTTCCTTTGGGATGCCGTCAGCCTGTCCTTGTTTGGACTGAGTCGTCGTCGCGGTTTCCTTGCAGTCTTGTTTGCTCTGTTGCTCATGTCTCTGGTTTGGCTGTGAGGTTAAAGTGTGTACAGGGGCTCCCTGATGCCGTGGAGCTTCTGTTGGACTTTGTTTGACTGTGGCGGTCACTACGTTTAGGGTAGAAGCAGCTAAAGCATTTCAGCTTTAAACAGCATTTCATCTTTAAGCACATCTTGTCCTTTACTGTTTAGCCTTTAGAGCCGAATGATGACACCACACACTTGTTGTATGGCTTGTTGACCAGAGGTACTTTCGATGCAGTTACCTGGTGGCGAATGGGGAAAAAATGAACAAATAAATAAATAAATAATAAATAATCGATTATTGATTCCAATAAATGATTTAAATGCATCACCTGTTGAGTGATTGCAGTTTACATTTTCATAACTTATTTTTAAGTAAAAGACTAAAGTAAAATAATCCTATTTATTTAAATGCTTGAAAGTTTGCTGAGGCCCCTGGTTTTGAACCGAATCATGTAAGAGGTTTTTGCACAGCATTTACAAAGAAGGTACTGCACATATGTGATTTGCAAGTGTCGTGTGTGTTACCGTGATCGTGTTTCCATGAATGACTCACACACCTGCATATTAACTGTTTATCACTACTTGTAATGAACTTTGATTCTTTACGTGGCATTCTCTTTAACTACCCGTGTTATTACGGTGGTTCTCAGTATATGTTAAAGGGACATATTGGACATATTGCATTGTTAATATACTTCTAATATACTAATATACTATACTTTCTTGTTTATAAGTTGTATACTGTAAAATTTACAGTTTGTTATATTAGTTTGTCTGTGTTTTTTGTGAAAGAAATGTTTTAGTCAAAGAATAAAACCCCCAAATTCTCAAATAAAGCTCAAACGCAGTACAGTACGCGGAGGAAAATGCAATTTAGCATCTAGGAACCATGTAAAAATAATTAAATTACAACTAGGAAACCATCCATCGAATATATACGCTCGTATACATTAATAAACATCTTAACAACAATGTAACTCTTTAACTGGCATAGATGGCCAGTGTAACTAATAAATGACAGAGAACAGCAAAAACCCTCCTTACCTGTCCATTAGGAGACAGAACTGTGGCTAAAGAACTGCTCCACCCTTGTAAAGGAGGATCACACTACAATAAAACACTCGTAAAACACAGTTTACACATAATGCTGGTAGAACACATTACGTCTTCGCTACGTCATAAGCATAATTATAACAGAAGACATGTTTTAAACACGCAACCCAAAATAATCGGTTTGGTTCAAAATAAAACAGCAGTTGAAATTAAATCCAGTTTAATTACCAAAAGGCTTTAGAGATGGCAAACAGAAGAGCATTACTATCCCATAACTCCCGTATCTGTGCCGCACCGACAGGTGCTTTTAGAAATGTTTGCCATTATGCTCTTCTTCTGAGAATCACAGCACTGTGGTAATCACATCTTTTCATGAAGGTGCTTTAATAAGTCCATCTTCCTCGGCGTGTAATGAATAAATGCACTTCTTACAGGTATGGCAATTACCGGACCAGAGAAAGTGATTTAGGTGGCGTGCGTCCAGAATAGTGTATGTATTTACAGCTGAGAAATTGATTTTAGCAAATTGGGAGAAAAATTTAATATTAAAAGGAACACGTTTCTGGTTATACATCAATTTGTAATTAGTTGTCTCTAGGAAGCGGGGTAAAAGACGTGATGCGAAAGACAAGATGCAAATTTAGAGTTCAGATGTCAAAGCCATCCCGTTTTCAATGCGTCTAAACCCCGAAGCGCAAGGTGAAAGTGAAACATAACGATGATTTCTAATGATGGGGCTGGAGCTGGCTGTTACTTGTTTTCCTTCACTGAATATTTCTCAGGATGGGTTTATTTTTGTAAGATAAAAAACCCTGTTAAGCAATGAACTGGTATTGCGTTGTCATGCTGTATGGAGTTACTGTCAAACGTCTCAGTAAGTAATTAATGTAGGATTTATAGCTAAGATTAATGAAACAAAACTGTTTTAAACGTGTAAAGGTAACATTTAATACTTTATGGTTACTGAGATAGAGTCCCACCTCTCACCTTTACCCAAATAAAAAAAGATAAAGAACTGACATGAAGGATATATATAGCGGCTATAAAACATGCTGCATACAAACATTGCTTCTTTCTGGAGCCACTTTGCATGAAAGCTTCTGACTAACTAGTAAATGTAGCTTTACATCACTTGCTCAGCAATGGATGCTCTCCAGTAAATGGGCGCCATTAGAATGAGAGTCAAAACAGTTCATAAAAACAATACACCGTACAAAATCACAATAATCCACACCACTCCAGTTCATTAGTTAATGCCTTGAGATTTAAAAAGCTGCAGGTTTAGGTTTAAAGTCTGAGATAGAAACCAAAGATATTTTTTTTGGTTACTTTCCACTTAAATTCATGCTAATAACAATTGGTACTAAATAGAATGTCAAGACTGCATATATGAACATGATTTCCTATTAATTGTTAATAATCCACGTTTAGATTTAAAATGAATATTACCAAGCAGATTAAATGCTGTGGAAAAAAGAAAACGGAACACAAGCACAGTATTATTTGAAGACTTTAATTGCAAAAACAGATAACAAAAATCATGCTTTTTCATTGAGACGTTTATGAGAAAATTATCAGGCCTGAAAACCCCACATGTGATAATCTAGAGAACACAGTCTAACACTTGATGGTTGTTTTGTTAATTCTTCTTCATCAATTAGAAACCTCAGTGTAATGTTTATAAGAAATCTTCCTTTGAAAGCCATGTTTCTAGCATCTGTGGTTTTCTCAGAAACATATCTAAATTTTGCGACCTATGCTCTAAATGTCAAATGCAGAAATATTAATTCATGCGTTTACAACCTCGAGGTTAGATTGATGTAATGCTTTATTGGGTGGTTGTTCTGCACGCTTGATAAACAAACTTCAGCTAGTCCAAAACACAGCAGCTAGAGTCCTTACTAGAACTAGGAAGTATGATCATTAGCCCGGTTCTGTCAACACTGATATCAAACATCAGATAGATTTTAAAATCTTATTAATTACCTATAAAGGCCTGAATGGTTTATCCCCTCAATACTTGAGCGAGCTCTTATCACATTATAGTCCTGCACGTCCACTGCGTTCTCAAAACTCTGGCCATTTGATAAAACCTAGAATATCAAAATCTACTGCGGGCAGCAGATCCTTTCCTATCTAGCACCTAAACTCTGGAACAATCTCCCTAACACTGTTCAGGAGGCAGACACACTCTCTTAAATCTAGATGAAACCTATCCTCTTTAACCTCTTTAAATCTCTTTAACCTATCCTACACATAACACACAAATACACTTCTATTAATCAAAATCTGTTAAAGGATTGCTAGGCTGCATTAATTAGATCAGCCGGAACCAGGAACGCTCCTCATAAAACACGAATTTACTTGTGACATCGTAAAAGAATGGCATCTACGCTAATATTAGTCTTGCTTTCTTTCTTATTCTGTTTCTCAGTTCGTATCCAGATCAGATAGTGGATCAGCACCCAGAGATGATGTTTACAGATTGTCAGCAGAGACCAAGACACCTAGAAGAGCCCCATCCCCAGTGACCACCATCGGGACAAGACCACAGGAATCATATGAGTCCTCTACTCAATCTGACTTTGCTGCGATTGGAATTGACCTGGAGAACCTGGAGAACTGACCCCAAGTGAGCCCGGTTTCTCCCAATAAATTTTTTTCTTCATTATGTCACGTATGGGGTTTTGGTTCCTTGCCGCTGTCGCCTCTGTCTTGCTTAATTGAGGACTATTTGATTACACAGACACTATTTAAACTGAACGGAGCTAGACAATGACGTCTTTGAATTCGAAAATTAAAGTGCCTTTACCTGAAAATTGAGTGTTTAATCTTGTCATTAAACATTACCGACACTCTATTCTCTAATTTGATGCTGTTCAGTGCTTCGACACAATTTGTATTGATAAAAGTGCTATATAAATAAAGGTGACTTGACTTGCGTTTCAGTTAATCTCAGTCGAACCGCAGTTGGGTTATTGAGATAAGATTAAAAAAAAACTAACTGAAACAATAACTAGCCAACTAACACAATATAAACATCACGTAATAAAAATCACAATTTTGCAAGTAAACTCCTCATTTATTTATTGTTACACAGGTGTTGTACCTGTATTTTTGCCTTCCTTTGCCTTTTGATTTAGGTTTAACGTAAATATCTGTTAAATTAATGGTTAAAGTATCGACAGACAGTTAGAAGTAGATTTATCCTCGCACTGCTCTGCCTATTTTTATGCTTCTGTTAAAAGTGTAACAAATGTGTGAGTGTAGGTAAGTATTCCAGGTTGTTCATTTTCCCATTACACAGGTCCAGATCCTCTTCACACAGAGGTGAAATGGCAGAAGTCCCGGTGAACGGTTTGACTGGAGGCACCCCAGGTGATCTCTGATAGCTGTCGTTGTGCAAAAACTATTTTTAAAGGGTATAGGACAGCTGCTTATTTTATGTACAGGCGCATGAAATTGCTTTTCTCTCAATTTCACCTCGAGTCGGAGACAAAGTGTAGTCTGTACGTATTGCACCATACAGAAACAATGAGAACTGTGCTCATTCCAAAGTAAAAATAAACACGCAACATTGATATGTAAATCTATTCTGTGCTTTGTTTGTTAGTTTTATGTATTTGGTGTAGTAGTAATGGTTGACTGTAGTGCATATGCATTAACTGCCTTTTTTTGACTCTGTCATGCATTCATGGGAACGATTCGTTCTTTTCTCATCTTTGCTTGAGAATTGAATTTTCTTTACATACACATAGTTTACGGTATCTGCCTGACTGTAAACCATAAAAATGTTTTTGTTTTGTTTTTCAGAATTGCTCCCTCAAACACACTCGAAGATATGCAGATATTCTGAATGTTTCCCGAGGACTACCTGTTTTAATTAATGCAAACACATGAGAGAAATCTTCACTTCAAATCACGGTGAGTCATTTTTATTTCTGCTGCACCTTTCTATAAGAAACATCACAAAGTTATTTACATCCCAAAAAAATATATATATATATATATATATATATATACAAAAGTGACAGACAACCAGATAGTAGAGCAATAATCAATTGTAGAATTATAATTCTATCTTATAAACAATAATTGCTGCCATATATGAAATAAGTTGCACTAATGATATTACCTGAGAAGTTAACATTTAAGAGTGTTTAAAACGTTTAAAACTGTTCGGTTGAATTCAAGAGTTTAATATTTATAATGTATATATAATGTATATGTGTGTGTGTGTGTGTGTGTGTATATGTAATGTATGTGTGTGTGTGTGTGTATATATATATATATGTATATGTGTAAAATATACATTATCATATGCATTGTCCAATCACTCATAATCTACACAGAACTCATTGAAATTTATAAAGTGATGCGAGACAAAAACAAACAAGCAAAAAAAGATGAATGCATTATGCAGTGTGTTTTTGGTTTTGTTGTAATGAATTGCTTAATGCTAAACTGCCCGTTATGTAAATCACTAAATCTTTCATGATACACAAAAGGAATTATGTAAACAGGGTTATATAAATATTTCGAATGAATATCGACAGCCTCAGAAGGACTGGTGCAGGAAGGACACGGCCTTCAAAGGAGGAAGCACTCTTTGTTCGGGATTACCGGAAGCGTCCGGGAAGGTTTGTTGGAGCAGCTTTTGGAAGTGGACTATGAACAGTTTCAACATAGTGAATTCAGATCATCTCGAATGGCGTTAATTATCTTCCGTATCGGATGCAGCTGAGTGTCATATTTTTCTAAACTCCAGAAGAGTGTTTTTCAGGGTCTGCTCGTTTGTGCGTCAATCTCTGCTGGTGAGCAGATCTGTGATCTGTGTTAGGAAGAGCTTAAAAGCACTGCTGTAAACCATAATCAGTCTGGTTTAAGACACTGCGAGGTCCTTTGTCTCTGCAACAGTAGAGGGCACTGTTGACATTCACTAAAAAAAGACCGAAATCAGAAACTCTATACGTAGAGAGGATCCTGCAGCCTGACGTCTCAGAAGCTATTCTTCATATATTGTTCAGCCTTTCACAGACGCAGGCTTTATGAATTAATGCTCAAATATAAGACGAAATATGGCACATCTGATGTGAGAATTATAACGTTAAAGTGAAAACGGTGACGGATTCGATTTACACTAAATGCAAGTACTGGCAGATGCTCTACAGTATTAACGGTTTAATGTAGTACATTACAAAAGAGCGTGCAATAATAGCATAATCAGTGACCACTTTATCTCTGCTTTTATGATATCTTGTTCATTTATTAAAAAAAAAAAACGCTCGACTGATATTTGAGATGCCACCCTTTGCGTGGAGAGATATGACACGGATTGAATGGAAATATTTACTTGACTTTGAATGTAATAACACACATTACCCAAGCGTTGCACTAGAACACTGACACTTCTTAGGGCTGGTCGTGACCCCGTCCCCCACGGGGGGCCTCTTCCATCGCCGGGCCCCTAACCTCCCCTTACTTGGCATGAGATTTAGTTGGATAGCGTGAGATTGTGAGGCAGCGTCTTCCCAAGAGCTTGCAGTGAATGGGTGCCATCAAAAATACAGCGCTCCAGTCCATCAGTTAGCATATTGAGAGGGAAAACAAATCCATCAAGCCTTTTTCACTTTAAACCTTTTCCTCTGGCTAGTAATCCATAATAACGCTTCCTCCAGTGAAAAAGCTAATCTTCCGTTGTCCCCCACGTCAGAATTAGAGCGGTTTTGGACTGTTACTTGCACAGCGTGCTTGATCTCTCTCCTGATTCAGAAAAAAACATTATTATGGATTGCGTGGTTATTGTGGATCATGTGGATGCACTGTAGTGGTGTGCTGTTTTTATCAGCTGTTTGGACTCTCGTTCTGACGGCACCCATTCACTTCAGAGCATCCAGTGAAGAGCGTAACGCCTCAGTAAATATAATGCTACATTTCAGATCAAATTTTCATTTATTTTACATCATTTGAGATGGTAATAAGTCCTCCGTGTGCATGTATAAACGTTAGTGAGCAAGTGGAATATTCTAGTGAGAATAAAGATTTATTTTAGAGAGAAACGGTCAAGCTCCCAAGTTTAATAATGCATGCACGCATGCAACCCTATAATTGAACAAAGCTCTCGCTGTATGACTTTGAGTCGCATTATTCTGAGTCCTGTGTCGCCTCCTAGCTGCAGCCGGAGGAGAAAACACTGCATACCTGAGGTCTGTGCGTTTAACAGCTTCGAGTGACTTTCAATCTGCTTAGGACTCACAAACATGTTTAACAGAGCGCCGGAGGAGTTTTGTGAAAGCACCTCTTTGATGTGAGTTTAGACGAGAAAAGAGAGGTTTACAAGACATCTAACCTCTACAAAAGTTATTAGCAGGTATGCCTTGAGACGATTGCATTATTCTAAAGGAGTTCAACGGGAAGCACCGTGAAGGGATGAAAGAGAGGCGAACCTCGGGCATTTATTTATTTATTTGTTCGTGGAAGCTGGGAACTTTTTTATAAACTCAAAAGTCATTTACATCGCTTGTTTTATGCTCTTAATTCACAGTTTCGGTGCTTTTTCCAAAATATTACATGGGAAACTTTGATGGCAAGTGAAAAACACGATCCACCTTTATTAGTTTTTTTGTCGTTGCTTTTTGCGGTAAACGTGCACTTCTCGTACATGCAGTCATTATTGCTCACTGTGAATATTATTAAAGAGGATATTCTTCAGCTATTCAAGAGGTGCTTTGTGTAAATTTGGCAAATTGAGCAGATTAGAGTTATTACTGATGTGATGCCAGGTTAATTTCTCAAAGGACTGGTAGCATGATCTTGACTGCAAATTTTAATTATCCTCCACCTTGCTACCACTTATCCTGCGTTCATTTAAATTCATATCAGCTCTCAAATTTAAGTCTACTTGGTGAAAAGAAATTGTTTAATTCATGAAAGTTAGTTAATAGTCGGATGTTTCAAGTGTTCTCCAGACAGACCCAGTGCAGGGATCAATTTAGACTAAATATCTCATCTTATGTGGTGTTTACCTTTCTGGATAATTGTATTGAAAAACAATATTATATGATGGATGGATGATGGATGGATGATAAATGGATGATGGATGATGGATGATGGATGGATGGATGGATGGATAATGAATGGATGATGGATGGATTGATGGATGGATGATGGATGATATGGATGATGGATGATGATGATGGATGATGGATGATAGATGATGATGGATGATGATGGATTGATGGATGATGGATGGATAATGAATGGATGATGATGATGATGGATGGATGGATGGATGATGGATGATGAATGATGAATGATGGATGGATGATGGATGATAGATGGATGATGGATGGATGATGGATGATGGATGATGGATGGATGGATGGATGGATGGATGATGGATAATGAATGGATGATAGATGATAGATGATAGATGGATGGATGGATGGATGATGATTGATGGATGGATTGATGGATGATGGATGGATAATGAATGGATGATAGATGGATGGATGGATGGATGGATGGATGATGGATGGATGATGGATGATGGATGGATGATGGATGATTGATGGATGATGGATGATGGATGGATGATGGATGATGGATGATGGATGATGGATGGATGGATGGATGGATGATGATGATGGATGATAGATGATGGATGATGATAGATGGATGGATGGATGGATGGATGGATGGATGGATGGATGATTGATGGATGGATTGATGGATGATGGATGGATAATGAATGGATGATAGATGGATGGATGGATGGATGGATGATGGATGGATGATGAATGATGGATGGATGATGGATGATTGATGGATGATGGATGATGGATGGATGATGGATGATAGATGGATGGATGATGGATGGATGGATGGATGATGGATGATGGATGATGGATGATAGGATGATGGATGGATGATGGATGATAGATGGATGGATGATGGATGATAGATGATGATGATGGATGATGGATGGATGGATGATGGATGGATAATGAATGGATGATAGATGATAGATGGATGGATGGATGGATGGATGATTGATGGATGGATTGATGGATGATGGATGGATAATGAATGGATGATAGATGATAGATGGATGGATGGATGGAAGATGATGGATGGATGGATGATGATGAATGATGGATGATGGATGATTGATGGATGATGGATGATGGATGGTTGGATGATGGATGGATGGATGGATGGATGGATGGATGGATGATGGATGATAGATAGATAGATAGATAGATAGATAGATAGATAGATAGATAGATAGATAGATAGAAAAGATGGAAAAAATATTTCTTTTATTCAGCAAAATACATTGCTGAATATACCGTTATCAGTAATAATGATAAATAAAAGACTTCTATTGTTCTTTTGAACTCTTTATTAATCAAACAAGCAGAAGAAAGTAGCACAGGTTCCAAAAATATTATGAATAAATCAGCACATATAATAAAATAATTATATAATAAATCAGTACACAGAATGATTTCTGAAGGATGTAAAGAGGATGAAAATTCAGATTAGATCACAGGAATACATTATATTGTAAAGTATATTAAAGGAAAAAATAGTTTTAAATTGTGATAGCATGTCACAATATTTTTATTTTATTTTTTATTTTTTTGTTGATGAAATGCAAGCCTCGCAGAAGTGCAACCTTGAAAAAAGACTTAATTAAAAAAACAACAACAACAAGTATGTGTTTTGTTTTATACAGTACATATATTTTGGGGTTAATAGTAAACATAACCCATCCGAGTCGATCTTCTCCATTAATCGTTGAGTGAGCTGTGTCTAGTCACTGATAGGCACTGAGACCCAGAGGCGGAGGAAAGCTCTCAGACTGAGGTTAAAGGTAGAGCCGTGAGCAGACACACAGGAAACTTTGTGAGGGGGCGATCCGCTGCACTTCTGACCAAAATCATGGAAAGCCAAGAGCTGCTTGATTTTGCGCCGAACGGTAAGTTGAGCTGTGTTTTGTCAACTCTGGGAACTTCCAGACTTGCAGCTGGATGCTGGGATAGTCTTGCTCAGTGGATGGAGACTGGGATTAGTTTGTCTCCTTATTGCTCACTTGCAAAGTCATTTGCTCGGTCTGAACTTGCTTGGGCTGGAGAAGAAAAGGCTTCCCTTTTTAATCCGTTTGAAAGGATTGTGCATCAGCGTCGATTCCTTTTATTTAACAATCAACACTGTATATTGTAAAGTAATGATGAACATTTAGAAAAATCTATAAAAGAGGCAGACAGTAACACTTGTTTTTTTTCTCATTATTTTGCGTGCTAGTTTTTTGCTATGTCACACCATAGGACACACGCGACAGACATCAGGCATATGCATTATTTTATTACTATAACTATTATCACAGAAGAATCATCGATATATAATTTAGCATATTCGTTCTGTCCATCCTTAAAGAACAGTTTTAGGGTCAGTTGCACTTTAATGTTTTTCCTGAGAAAGGCATCACAAAATCTATATCCTAAAAATCACGTTTTTTTTTTTTTAAAAGGTTTGTTTTGCTCACCAAGCCTGCATTTAATTGATCCAAAATGCAGCAAAATCAATCCTATTGGATTTAAATGATTTATTTTTTATAATACAAAGGTGCACTTTTCCTTTGTATTTGATTTACTAAAAATTCTCTCTCTCTTTCTCTCTCTCTCTCACACACACACACACACACACACACACAGCATGTAGCTCTAGCATCCTTAAATGCAAATATCCAGCTGGACCAGTTCTAGACTCCAAAAGAATTGAGGAGGAAGATATTTAACCTATACCAGAAGTCAAATATAAAAACAATACTTCACTGTACCGATAATAATAATTCATAATAATACACAACACAAAACAATAAAACATGTAAGGAAGCAGAATTTGATATTGCAAGTCAGTTTTAATACCCTTTGAGGTGTATAATACTTACTTTCGGTACAAAATCCATTCACGACTTGAAGATGTTTTGACCAAACATCCACGCATACCTTTTCAGGAATAGTGGACCTGGCTGTTAAATATGGCGCACGCGGGTAAATCTGCTAAATTGTTCAGCGACTCATTGCTATGATCGACGCTGATAATGGAAGACAAGCCAGTGTTAAAATAAAGCTTATTAAGCCATGCCTAATACATCTGAAGTAGCAAAACTGCAACAGTGACAGCAGTTTATTTAGCTCTTCTTGCTGTATATTAGATCAAATAAACGCAGGCGCGTGGAGCAGAAGAGACTTCTTTAAAAAGAAAGTGGATGGATGACGTGTTATAGAGGTGCAGGTCAGGCATATACAGTCTTCCAGACGCTCCTCGTCTTTTCCTTACTTATTTACATATTTGCTTGTTCGATCTTTTGCATATCCAATGCAATTTCACACTTATAGAGTGATTAGCGCGATTAGCCTCGTGCCTCTGGCCTAATACGGTCATAACAGGCTCTTTCTCTTGCGATATTGCGTTATTATTTTCTTTGGCTGCTTGCTGCAGATGCCGTCTCTGGAGCTTAAGCTGTGTTGAACGCAGAACGGCGCTCTGAGGCGTCTATTAAGGACTCTCAGAGAGCGTTTTGTCACACACGGCGTGGATGTCCAGCCATTAGAGGGACCGGGCGGCCCGAGGGCTGATGGGGTCCTGGGCGTAACCAGAAATGCCCATCTTTCCTCGAATCCCGTCCAGCTGGGAGCATTCTCAGGCAAGCATCTCCAAAGAAAATCCCCAAGACCTTGTGATTTATTTAATATTTAGCAAGCATTCCTGTGCGACAAAATGATCATTTGTCACAAAGATATAACCGAATCAATTTGCCCAAGCCTGAGGTGTTACGATCTGCCCTGAGGCTCAGAGTCTAATGTGAAGACTGTTATAACAAAGCAAGTTATCTGCTAAATTAAAGATGGCGGGGTGATGGTGAAGACGCCCATCGGAGATAGAAACACCGTGTGCTGAGAATATCCTCCAGCTCGTGATATGATTTTGTGCAGAGAATGACCTCTTTATCCCATCCGCCCTGAAGAAAATATGTGGCCGTAAGCCTTCCATGCATGACGCTGTGAGGGCTGGGATAAATTGGATAATTTCAAAGATGGGAAATTTCCATGAAATGCCAGTCTCTTTGAGGGCCTGGAATAAGTGTTAGGGTAAAAGTCAGGGTCCTGAATTTATAATAGTGGCTCATGACTGCTCTACACTCTATTGCCTCTCTTCAGTATCATAATAAAACTTGCTGCAACTGTTCAAAATTGACATTTATATATCATATGAAAGCTGAATGAACAGGCTTTCCACCGATGCGTGGTTTGATAGGATTGGACGATATTTGGCTGAGATTTTGCCAATCACGTATCAAAAAAAAAAAAAAATGTAAATATAAAATTGTCTTTGGAAGTGTAATACAATAAAAATTACTTTTGAAACAATGTATGGTAATTTATAAGCAGTCCAAGAAATACTACAGTAATATGTGAGCAAAACCCAGCACTCAGTTGCTAGTTACCGTTGAGTTTTATGGAGTTCTCAGCGTGACTTAGCACTTAGCTAATCGGTATTAGCATGTAGCACTCTAGCATGACTAACATGTTTGAATTCGGTTTGCTAACGTATATGAGAAAATCCAGCTCCCATGTCTAGCTCTACGATGTTCTGATGTAGAGATATAGCTCTTGCTGAGCGGTTGCTAAGTACGGTGTCTGGTTACTAGGGGAGTGGCTTAGTGATGATATTATAAAGGATGTTTGTCAGTATTAATGATATAAACCAATCCCCATGTCTCTGTGGCGTTCAGATTTGAAGATATGCCCATTTGCGTTTGGGTTGCTAGGTTGCTTGATAATGGTTGCTAGGGCATGGCTAGCAAGACTCTATGGACAAAAATGGACAATTGTCTTTTTTTCTTTTCTTTTCTATTTTTAATACTCCAGTGTTTATTATAAATGCACATCATGTTTTTATTATTCATCAGCAACATCCTGTAACCTGTCACACATGAGATAAAATTACCTGGGCAAGAAAGAAGAATCTTAATTTCCATTCAAAAATATTTTTTGATGTTAGAATTTAAATATAAGAATGAAATATTGTTTCGTGAGATTGTAAAACCCCGATAAGATAAACCTTTCACTCCTTTAATTGAATTGTGATGTAGGCTAATTCTTCTTCAGAGCGCTGAAATTAACTTCACACCTGCGCACCTCGAAATACACGTAGAATTGCATTTGCATGACAACGTTTCTTCCACAGACGCTTCATCGCCAGGCCAGACGAGAAATGGCCACCTGTTCCAGAGGACGGGTGAGAAATGAACATTATTTAAATAAGATTTACCGTGCGGGTTAAGCTTAGCGACAGACAAACCAAAGGGTTTCTGAAGGCTGAGATCCGACTGTAAGAGGAAACGTCTTGAATTTATTAAACATAAACGGCTCGAATTCGCCGTAACGCACAGTGAATAACATCAAAACCGAGTAAACAGACTTCACAGCATCTCAAACATCTGCGGCCTGCGAGAATTTATTGGGACGGCTATGGTTATATCGCTCATGTGCCTGCTTTGGGGCCTTTTTTTTTTTTTTCGCGAGGCCATGGGTGCATTGTGTAGCTTTAACAGATGGTGCATATATTTTTTTGAGGGGATGCATCTGCAGTCACGCCACAAATAGCGTTAAATAAATATTTCTATGCCCGAGATGGATACGAGCGTGATTCATTGAACGCACGGACGCGAACACCTCTCAGCCTCCGTACGCAAACGCTACATTTCATCTGCCAGGTCACGTCAGACCCAGTTAGGCAGGAAATGAGATTATAATAATCATCTTACTAAGAAGGCCTGTTAGGCATTGGAAATGAGATTAGAGCTGCGAAAACAAGAGGCCGGCGGGGAATCATCTGGGCGTCTCCAGCGAGACTAAGTCACTCACGAGATGAGCGTTCGCCGAGCATTCTCAGGTCAGCGCTGCTATTCCGTGACGTGTGTGTGTGTGTGTGTGTGTGTGTGGCTGTGTGTGTGTGAAACGTGTGTGTGCATGTGGCAGTGCGGGTGCGTGTGTGCGTGTGTGCGTGTGTGTGTGTGTGTGTGTGCTGTGTGTGTGTGTGTGTGTGTGTGTACAAGTGTCACCACGCGTGTGTGTGTGCGTGTCAGTGTGTGTGTGTGTGTGTGTGCGGCGTCAGTGTCAGTGTGCGCTGCTGTGTGTGTGCGTCGTGTGTGTGTGTGTGTGCGTGTGTGTGTGTGTGTGTGTGTGTGTGTGTGTGCGTGCGTGTGTGTGTGTGTGTGTGTGTGTGTGTGTGTGTGTGCGTGTGTGTGTGCGCGTGTGTGTGTGTGTGTGTGTGTGTGTGTGTGTGTGTGTGCAAGTGTGTGTGTGTGTGCGTGTGTGTGCGTGTGTGCGTGTGTGTGTGCGTGTGTGTGTGTGTGTGTGCGTGTGTGTGTGTGTGTGTGTGTGTGTGTGTGTGTGTGTGTGTGCGTGTGTGTGTGTGTGCGTGTGTGTGTGTGTGTGTGCGTGTGTGTGTGTGTGTGTGTCGTGTGTGTGTGTGTGTGTGTGTGTGCGTGTGTGTGTGCTGTGTGGCGGCTCAGATGAGATTCTCTTTGAGAGTGCTTCAAAAATCTCAAAATAAAATCATTGTGATTGTTGCCCGAGGTGTCGACGGATCCGTCTGCAGCAGCTCTGCCTCTTCACAAATTCTCTGTGTTCACTTTCGGGCCTTAAAACAATCAGTATTGTTTTCATATTTGGGCTGATGTGTTTACGGCGCCGGGGAAGCCGGCTGTGCCAGGTCTTATTCCTAAGTGACTGTGGTGTCAGGGTTCAGGGACCGCGGTGCACTTCCGACGTGTCTGTGCCGCAGACTCAGAGACTCTTTGACTATTTATAACCAGCTAGACATAATACTGAGAGTTCAGGGCTCCCACCAGATAATGAAGGAAAACACATCTTCTGGGAGGCCTGGCTCTGTGGTCTGTCCTTCAAACTCATGCATCCATGTAACAGCACAGGGGTTTTAACAATTTATCATTTTCCTCCTATGAATAGACGCTGATGCTTCAGGATTTGGACTTCTACATACATCAAGAAGAGTAAGGCTTTCTTACTGAGGCTCTTTCATCATTTACATCCGTTGTTTAATTGATGTATTTACGGCTGGGCTGCCTCAGATGCGCATTTCTCTACTTTTTGTGGTCTGAAGTTATGAGATCAATTCATAAATATTATATACATACACTTCTACTGTTTTTTTATAGAAGTCTTGCTCACTACGGATACATGTAATAATACAATAATGTGGAATAATATTATAATTGAAAAAACTGCTATTTCAGCTATTTATAATGAATTTTAAAGCTGAATTTTCAGCATCATCTTTCAGTGTCACGTGATCCTCCAGAAGTTATTTTAATATGCACAATATTAAAGTTTTTACTGTATTTTGGACAAATAAACAACCTTGAGAGCAAAAAACTTAAAAATGAAAACATCACAAATCCTACTTTTTCCAAACTACTGATAAACAAAAAAAAAAAAAAAAACAAAATATATATATATATATATATATATATATATATATATATATATATATATATATATATATATATATATATATATATATATATAATTTTTGTATTTTTTTAAATAACAAAAAATAATTAAAAATGCAATGCAAATGTAAAAAAAAAAAAAAGCAAAAGATACTTAAAAATTAAAACATTACAAATCCTACTTTTTCCAAACTACTGATAAACAAAAAAACCCAAAAAACTAAAAACAAAACATATATATATATATATATTTTTTTTATGTATTTATATATATTTATGTATTTATATGAAGGAAATGACAAAAAAATCTTTTGATTTAAAAATAATATTATCATGAATAATTCCAGTTGTTTTAAATTAGTTTTTAAAAACTATTATATTAATTAAAATAATATAATGTTGTCTTGTGTCTTTAACGCATATATGTACATTTATAGCTTTCCATATTCAATAAGAAAACAACAAACAATACCATTAATAATATGTAATTTATTTTAGTGAATTGGTTTGTTCGGACCAAGTTGTGTTTCCAAAAAATCCAAAACTTCAGAATCAGTCGTTGTTTATCTAATAATGTTTCAAGCACTCAAATGCACTCCTATGCTGCCATAAGCAAAGCCGATGGGTTCGCTTGGAATAAAAGTATTGCAGATGCTTTATGAATTGTTTTAAACGCTTGATTCAAAGACGACCCCGTTGCCAAGCGACCCCTTTAGAGCTCTTCTTTCTCGCTGCAGTATGTGAAGTTGGTGAATTTCCAGGAGGAGGTGAGAGCTCACCGGGATCTGGATGGCTTCTTGGATAAGGCCAGCATCCTGCTGGACGAGAGGGCGGCCTCCCTGGACGAAGTGCTGCGCAGAATGCTGGAGCATGTGGCCACGGACGGCCAGGGCAGCTGCAATGCGGAGGAAGTCATGAGCGCTCTGTTCACAGACGCCGGAGGACAGGAGGCCAACGGTGAGCAGGGGCCACCGGCCTCAGGGGCCACGGGTCAGCTGGTCTATCAGTCCAGAAATCCAGGGCAAACCCTCAGAGGACGAGCCTAATGGAAGACCCGCTCTCTAAAAAACAAAGGAATGTGTTTTACTGTATTTTCTCTCTCTCTGTTGAAGTTCATCTGTTGACTGAGACCATTCAGGAGTGACGGCGACACCACAGGAGTTCGCTACCAGCAGTCCTGGCTCTGCGTGTTGTATGTATAGACCAGATCATCAATAAATGAGCACGTGAAATGCATTTTTATATCTAAGACTATTTTTGAACCACAGCCATATGTAGTGCAAATGTATGTTTTTCCCAGTCAAGCGTACCTCTTTCCACATCTCTTTCTGACCATTTTAAGCCTCTAATACATCTAACACATCAATGTAGTGCAATGTTAAAGCATTTAGGTACTCTATGGTACCGCCATAAAAAATAATAATTGCATCTACAGTAAAATTACTTAAAGCAATTTATTTAACTGGTTGGGTTTGGAGTAAGTACTTTTATATGCTTTTTAAGCATTCTCTTCTACTCACCAAGGCTGCATTTATTAGATTTAAATAAAAAAAACTGTAAAAATGGTAATATTGTGAAATATTGATAAAATATCAAGTAACTGTTTTTTTTACGTATTTAAAATGTTGACGTATTTATGGAACCCATCGCGTTTGTGGTAAGAAGATTTTTATTTAGCAAGGGTGCATTTTTCAAAGCATCAAAAACTAAAATATTAAGCAGCGAGATCAACATTGATTATAATAAACAAATAACGTGAAATGTTTTTTTTTGAGCAGCAATCCAGCATATTACAGTGATTTCTGAAGACTGAAGAGTAATGTTTGTGAAAATTCTGTTTGGATCATAGAAATTGTAGTGATATTTCACAATGCTTCAGTTTTTATCAAGTAAATGCATCCTTAGTGAAACTTAAAAATTATGTATATATTTATATAAACACTTTCTGCTGCCAGTTTATATTTTAAAGGTCATGCACCATATTTGTAATAAAAAATATCAACTAAGATTTTAAAATGCACATATAAAATGCATGCACATTTATTGGCTGATGCAGATAAAGTAATATCAGATATCTATCTGTCTATTTAATAATAATTCTATAAATGTGACCGTACACAAATCTGATAAAGCGTGCGCCCTCTGTGTTCAGCTGTAACGTGAAGAGTCTCCAGAGACGCTGCGTCTGTGTTTCGTCTGGAGCGGCCGCAGAACTCAGAGTGTGAACTGCTGCGAGTCCGCCACGTTATCCTCATCCTGGCCCTCGCCGCGAACAGTGAGAGGCCAGAAACACACGTTCTTATTATAACTGATGTCTGCTAATTTGCAATTGTTTCACACCGTGTCAGCTTTTAAATCTGAAGTGTTGCTTTCAGCCTCTCCAGATCTACGTAAAGGCCCTGCGGCATACGTTTTTGATTCTGCTAAAGCATGCAAATGGCATGTTTGCAGATGTGTAAGAAACATGCTAAGTTCACGTGCTTGTTTGTCTGTAAAACAGTGCTGTAGTTATTCTTCTTTGAAAACGTGAACCACCTCCTTGGGTTGCCAGGTTGGCGGAAAATAAAGCATTTTCATTGCAGTTAAATTGTAACAGCGCGTTCATATCTGTTGGTTGTCGTCAATCTGGCAACCTGTGTTGCCTTAGGAAGTCTTAGGAAGAGATGCCGGGAGAACATAACCACGTCCTATATTTTAAATTTGACATGCAATACCTAGTTTAACCACTAGTTGTCAATCCTACAGTACAGCTCCTTTAAAGAAATAATTCACCCACAAATTTAAATTATGCAATCATTTGCTCACACTCGAGTCCAAATCTGTATGAATTCATTTGTTCTGCCAATAAGAAAGTGGGTCACCATTGACTCCCACAGTATTTTTTCCTACTATGAAGTCAATGGTGACCCAAAACACTTTTTCAAAATATCTTCCTTCGTGAATTTGGAACTACTCGAGTTTGAGTAACCCGATGACAGGATATTCATTTCCTCTTCCACACCCTGCAGAAAAGCACAAAGGCGCCGTAGAGCTCGGCCGCACGTTACGCCACCTTGATTGTTCTCAGACATCTCGTTCAGACAGAAGCTCCTGGAAACCAAGACCCAGGACGACTTCAAGCAGGAGCTGGTGATTCAAAGGCAGCGGCTCTCCACCGCCACCCAGACCGACCCACACGGCAACAAACCGCTCAAGGTCTGGGGCATGTAAATGACTTCAGTCCACCAATTATCTGCTCAGTCTGTAATGTTGGCTTTCTCTGTGGGCGTGAAGTGCGCTCTTCACACACCGCTCTCAGACTGTACTGCGCTGGCTGTGCAACCGCCACAAAACTCATCATTTACCATTCACTGAGTCTTACATTGGATCATTTATCCAAAAAAGGCTTTTATTTATTACCTAAAGAAGCCTTTTGGTACAAAAAAGTATTAGCCTAAATGATAAACATGATTAAAAGCAGATACACAAATTATATATGAATACAGTATAACAACATTACAAATAAAGTCAATAACAGCAATATTCAGGTAATAGGTGTAAAAATTAAATACAGATTACTCTTTCTTAAAGCTGTGTTGTTCAATCTGGTTTCTTTCTCAACTTTTTTACATTCACTTAATATTAGTGCTATCGAATCATTCATTGATCCCACTCAATATGTGTATATAAATATATAAAACACACATGCATATATATATATATATATATATATATATGATAAATATATATATACACACACAAATAAAATGTATAAAATTACTATTAAACAGATAAAATCATAAAACATATTGGAGCCATATGAATATTGCAAAAATTATGCTGAAAATGCTGCTTTGATTACAGAAAAAATAAAGCAATTTTAAAATTATAATAAAATGTTGCGCAATAACTATTTAATTACTGCTACTAAACATATTTTATTAAGCATATTCTGTAAACAATCATATTTTTTCCCTTGACCTCCTGAAGTCGATGATCTGCATTCATGTAAATGTTAAGCAACCTTGTTTCGCTGAACGCTAGTGGTTTTGAAAAATGACTCAATTTTTCACTTTTCACGGCCTCCTCCTCGTAGTAAAAGTGTACGCTGCATTACGTCACTGGGATTATTCACACATTTCCTGCGGTGTAATTGTTTCAGAGATCCGAGAACAGATTTTCCATTATATACCGCACAATAAGAGATACAACATTTCGTTTATTCTGATGTGGCATCTGGATCACAAACACATGACCATTTTCCATCGTATTTTGCAACACTATTTATTGCTGCTGTTAAAGTTCTACGTTTATGCACTTAGGGTTTAAATGAGCTCAGCGTTTACGTATTCGAAAAACATCATCTTCGTATTTTTGCACTGCTAAATCTCCTTTCTTGCCACCCAGGTAAAAGACTTCCCTCCGGCGGGTCGTGGCATTTATGAAGACCTGTGCAGCCGCGAGGCTCAGCTGTACCTGTCGGACTTCACAGATGGTGAGTCCCTGTTTCCCTCAAGGCTCTGGTTGACTTTACCTTGACTAAAAATAACAGAAGTCTTTCTGCAGCTCGGGCTGAGATGTTTGCATCTGTGTGGCTTCTCTCCTCGGTATTCTGAGACGCTAACAGATCTTTGCTGAAGTACAGCACCACCGCCATCTTCCTCTACGCCATGCATCCTGCTGCCGGCCATTGCGTTCGGCTCTCTGAATGACGAGCACGCTTGAGAGAGAGATGGTCTGTGCTCAGATGATAAAGTTAGATGATCATCTCTCCTGGACCCGTCGCGGTCCAGCTGCACTCTTAAAAACATAGTCTTTCAACATCTCGCGAACAGTTCTCAAAGAAACGTTTCGTTCTTGGAACAGTTTTAAAAATGGAACCAATTACTAGAAGAATAATTCTACTTTAGTGTAAAAAAATCTGATACTATAAAGAACCTTTTTGTGGAATGCAGTTTTTTTGGTTTTAGTTTTCGATGCCTTTTTCGAACCCACAATTTTGGGTTACTTCTAGTAAACTTTTCCAACTCTTTTCTGTGCCTCTTCATAAATCCGTGATTATAATTTTTACGTATTGTGTTTGCTCACATGGCCAAGTGCGATCTCAATCTGAAGATTTGCTGTAAAAAAGTGGCTGAATACTACTTAGACATTTTGTGGAATGTAAAACTTTTACACTCTTGTGAAATAAAGCTTCTTCACTGGCGTTAATAGTTCAGTCAATAACCGCTCACGTCCCGCTTTCCCTTGCACAAAAGCTTCTTTACAGTGGCAAAAGATTCTTTGAATTTCTAACTCTTTCCCTTCAGCTCTATTTATTTACTTATTCATTTGTTAGCCAGCGTTTTTGATCATTTTCAAACGTTTCGTAGCCCCAGAATGTTTTGCTGTACGTGTGCATCTGAACGTGCATTTTGCTAAAACAAAGAGGCAAAAACCTGTGCTTTTCAGACAAAACCGAATCTAGCTTTGTGCAGTCGATATTTGATTGTCGTGAGTTTTTATTGAAAAAGCAAAGCGTAGATGGGAGCTCCGTCAACACCACCCAAAGCTTCGCTTTCATTAGTTAACATTATGCATTTGATTTTATATATCCTTACAATGTTTGATTTCAGCATTATTTTACACATCCATATGCTTCTTTCTGCTTCTTTTGTGTATGTTCTCTCTTCCATCTGTGAACTGATCTCTGAAAGGTTCTTTGAGAAACCAAAAATTGTTCTTTGCTTTAAAAACACCATTGCTCTGGTTCTCCGCTGAGGCCTTTTTGTTTTTGAAGTCTTCCTGTTTGTTTCGACCTGTTCTTTGCAGATGTGTTAGAAGACTATGGCCGGTCAGTGCATCGGAGGAGTGATTTACTCTCTGTTCGCTGGCTCTCCTCTGGTCATCCCTCTCACCCACGGCACCTCTAGCCATCTTCATCCCAGCAGTGCTGTATCCCTTTTACAAATAAAGTTGAGCTGACCGTCTCTCTCAGAGCCCTCTTTACGGTTGTTTTCTCTTTTGTTTGTGTACTGCAGTGATCAGAGGCATCTGTGAGTGATCTATGACCTTGATTTTTCTGCTTTCTACGCCTGCATGGCCCTCTGGGAACAGTCTATTCCTCATACTGGGAGGCATCTTCAATATCAGCCTGTTTATGAAGCTCTTTAAACGGTCAGTGTTTATCTGAGCCAGGAATGTGATATTACTCCATTTATACGGACTCGTATTTTTCAACCTGTGATGTTCTAGTAGGACCGCGTAAAGTAGATAAATGAAAAATAGTTTGGTATTAGGAGGTGTGTGGCTGTTTGAAGACATTCACAACATGACCTTTGAACAACTGCACTGTAAAAAAAATTTCATATTTTAAATTTGATATTTTAGCTATCATTTAAATAACAAAAAATTTAAGTTGACGTAACTTCAAAAAATTTGTTGAAACAACTAGTGCACTACAGTTTGTATTTAGCGTACTAAACAAATTGCAAAATGCTGCACGATATGGCTTACTGTGTTTATCCAACCACAAGGAGCTGTTTTAGTTTAGATTATAGTTACGTATATAGTGCCTCGATGCATGCATCCCAGTGAAGCACAGAACTGTGTTTTTATGCATGATCCGCTGTTTTAGCATCTCTAAGCTGCTTGGGATTACAGTAAATGCTTCTCCACACAAAGCTTAGTTTTACTGGTTTAATTTTGACTGAGGCACAGAAAACGTATCCACGAGATCAGAATACTATAAGATTGTTTTTCCGTGGTTTGGGTCAGCATGCAGCCAGCTAATAGCAGGCAGCAACCACATAGAACCCCTAGTAATCTCAAAGCATGTGTAAAACACCAGCATCAACAACCTAGTATTGATGGAGTTTTACACGTGCACCTCGCTCATTTGCTTGTGAAAATGTAACAATCTAGCTGTCTTGTATTGATGTATGAAATCTCCTCAGGCAGAACGCCACATTCATGCTGAAGCCTCTCTCTGCAGCATAAACATCCATCATAAATCTGTGTGCTGTCCTGTCATTATTATTGTGTAGTAATCTCTGTTCGTAGCGTGCCTTGATTTTGTTGTTGTTATGTCTTAGTTTGTGCTCTGTTGCTTTGATAAAAGTGAGATGGGTTATTCACTGTGTGCCGTGTCCTCCTCTCTAGCTCCACAGAAGAAGTAATCGCTTTGTTCATCTCCGCTTGCTTTTGTGGCGCGCCTTGTGGCGCCATGAAGAGTAAGTTCGGAGCTCGTATGAGTAAAAAAAAGACGACCACAGACTTCGCTGAAACACATTATCAAATCTAAGAGCAGCCTTGTAACATCTCAGAAATAAATGTCGAACAGCT
Organism: Puntigrus tetrazona; assembly: GCF_018831695.1. NCBI lineage: Eukaryota > Metazoa > Chordata > Actinopteri > Cypriniformes > Cyprinidae > Puntigrus > Puntigrus tetrazona. The sequence goes on along the minus strand of NW_025048378.1, from coordinate 217,632 downwards.
GATGGAGTGAGAAAGAAATGAAAATGACTGCGTAAGAGTATTGTTGAGGATGTTTCCGTTTGGTATGGTTTAAAGGGATAGTCTACCCAGAAATGAATCATTTACTCACCCCTCATGTTGTTCAAATCAGTATATTTACTTCAAAAGTAATATAAAGATATATAGAGTTACATAAAAAGTTACTTGTTTTCAGCAAATAATTGGTGCAATATTGGAAAAAATGATGTAGTATTTATTGAGCTTTTCAATTAGGTTAATTTTTATAGTGTTTTTGTGTTGGTACCTTGGCTCAGTTTAGGCCATCAATATAGCGCTAAAACTGTCCCTGTCTAAACCGAACAATTCATTGATTCATTGATTCAAATGACTGATTCATTTAGAAGTGAAGTAGCTGATTCATTTTACGAATGCATTGAATCATCGACGGATTCATTCCAAAATAGATTCATTCTCAGGCGCATGATATGACATTTCATAATCACGTAAGCTGCACATATATTATAAAATATTATAAAAACGCGTTGTTTATGTGATGTTATTTAACTTAGTAAATATCAAAAACGAGAAACCACACAGTGATATTTTGCTTTACTATCTTTAATTACTATCTGCATTCTAATATGATATTAAATGCTTTGTTTGTTATTTTGCAAAGGAGTGACATAATTCGATAATGTCAGCTCAGATATCGCAAACATCTATTATGATAATATTTGAGACTCACATATTGCACACCCTGGTAATAATGTAAATTTTGGCACCTGTGTCCGTTCACTTTCACTGAACGGGAAAAGAGCAGCATGAACGTTTCGCGCCAAGATCTCTTTAATGTTTCCAGAAAAATCAAACCATTTAATTGTACACTGTTCTTTTTAAGAATACATGGTTTATTTTGGTGCTGTCACGCCGTATCTCTCTTCCCCTCAGTATTTCCACTCGCATAACCCACTTCATGGTCTTGGTAATTAGTCAACGGAAGCCTGGCTGAACTTCATCATTTGGTGTGATAATATGTGAACGGGATCAGAGAGCAGAGCGTCCTGTGCAATTGTAGGCTTTGCTCCCTATCTCTGCCTGCTGCTGATGCACAGAATACTGTGGCTGGGCTGCGCCTCTTCCTCATCAAGAGAGAGGTGTACTGTAACTCACGTTGAAGTGGCACCACCGCTTAGTCATCTGATCTTACGCAAGGCCATTTAAAGCTAAATTGGTTTATCACGGAATGACTTAACTTTTACAGAGGAGGAAATAAAACGGGTTAATCAGCGGTCCTTATTACTATGGAAGCCTGCTTTCAATACTGGGTACTAAAAAAGGTACTCAAGCATATTTTAGCTCACAGTTATGCATATTTTCTGTAGTATTCTCTGGTATCAGCTAATTGAGTTACTAGAAGTGGGAAATTTTGAGATGAGAAAAACTAGAGGCCAATGTTTACGAATTTCTGAACTGCAAGACATAAAATTGCAATTATTTTTCTTGAAGTTTATATCTTTCAATTTAGTCTACTCTTCTTGGGTGGAGAGTTTTATATCTTACATATTTTCCATGGGATTTGTAAGTTTATATGTTATACAAGAGTTGAGTCAAGAATTGTGCAATAAACTCGCATGGAGTTCTTATGTCAGTTATGATGAAAAGAAAAATGAAGAAGTGCAAAAACTGAGATAAGATAACAACTGCTGGACAAAAATCAAAATTATGAGAAAAAATCAAGTCAGAATTCAGACTTCCTCGCCATTTTGAGTTTTCTGACTTATATAAAACTGTTGAGTTTACAAAAGTCAGAACATTCAAAGAGATCGAAACAAATTTAATGATATAATAATAGGCTAATGATGATGATGATGATGTTGATGAAGGAAATAACAATAATAATATACAATTATTATGGAAAAAGATGATGAGTTAATGGAAACACAGCTATTACACACAGCATATTTCCAACATGATAGAGCATTAACTTTTAGCAATAATCACCAGATATTTTAATTCTGAACCGCTATCAGCGTAATAAAAAATGTGCCAGGGCTCACGTATTGAACCTGTGTCTACTCAGCGGACGTTTCTCTTTGAAACTGTGCAGTAAGGCACGTAAAAACAGTGTTACACAAAGCGTGCACAGAGGTACATATTTGTAGGTCGTTTTGTGCAATTACAGATTTACTTATTACTGAGAAAAAAAAACAATTGTGAGTTTGTGTCATGCAATTCTGAGAAAATTCAGTATTTTAAGAAGAAAGTCACAACTGCACGCTAAAAACAGTTACTTTTTCATTTAGTGGCGGAAACTGGCTTCCGTATATATTACTCAAGGTTTACGTTATCTGCTCTACTCTTTCTTTTTGCCCATTCCTGCATGCTAAAGTCAGGAGGTGGTGTCCGACTGCGCCTTGCCGATATCTGTGCTCATCTTCTCCTTTGTGGGCTCCTACCTGTTAAATGGACATTAAGCGTGAGTTATCATCACAATTGTCACAAATAGACCAGGTGCTAGGTTATTTCATCTCATAATAATGTCGAGCGTAATAATTGCAGTAATAATATGCATAATAATATGCAACTTGTCAGAACTCCATCAGAACATTTTCTCATCACTTACCTGCCATAAAAATCATTCCAGACCTGCATAAATTTCATAAAAGGAAGAATTAGCAGGATATTTAATGGAAACTAAGGCTGTCGAGTTTGAAAAAGAGCAGCATTAAAGTAGTACATGTACACAGTGTGCTTTATAAGGCATTGTGTTATGAATAGATTGAAATTTATTTATTTATTTTTTCATTTAAATAGAACAATATTTTAGCATCTTCATATAAAAATACAAAGTGAAAGAAAATATACCTATTTGTTGTTATTAAACATTACGTGACATTTATTATAGCAGGATCTGTAGGATTCTTTTTAAATGCTAATATTTAAAGTTAAATTAAATCATTGCAATCGAAACGCACACTAATAAGTTAAATTGTGTTCGTTTACCGGCATTTTAGAAGTCACCAATAACCAATGTCACCGAAAAATGCAAGTGTGCCATGGATTTATTATCGTAAAATCTTAAAGTGTATCAAATCTAAATCTAAAATTTTTAGATGGTCCAACCAATGCATGTGTGAGTCTCAGGTTCGTATGGGAAGGAATTGTCTAACAATAATTATTATTATTTAAAAGATATGACTTTATTATATTCCATTGCTGCTATATTGCATGCTATTACAGTCTTTGATTCAAATCTGACACCTCAACCATTGCCGTTGACGTCACACCTTTCACGGTTCACTTTGAGACGATATGTTTGAATGTGATTGAAAGCTTCTAGGTATTTGCGAATCGTCATCCATCTGGTGAACCATGCCTTCAATTTTTCAATATGTTGATCCACAGTTCCAGCATTCAACTACCAGAATGAAGCCCTATTCAAAGTAGCGGCTTTTGACAGGCTGACGAGGGATGAATGTGTTAAGTGCATGTGGTCTTGGCTTCCTCCTCGCCTTGCTCATCTTCATCGACCAGAACATCGTGGTGTCCTCACCAATGCCCCAGAGAACAGGTATCCATGCAGAAAATCAAAAGCTATTTCTATCAACAGTGTCACATTTTGAAGTTTTTATGAGAGTTACTTTTGAGATGAATTTAATTAGCGGCGACCTACTTAGTTTAATGTTACGTTTATGCTTTTTCCGGTTTTCAAAACAAAAAAGGGCAAAATGCATGTTTTTGGCAGGGCATCCTCTGGTAAAAATCCCATTTTAGAGGCTAAACATCATATTATTTGGTTGTTTAACCTGCAGCACATGAAAACAACCCACGGCAAATCTACAAAACCACAGGACTTGGCAACAGTTCTTAACATCAAGTTAATACAATGTGGGACTGAATACATATAAACTATATTTGTGCCATTTAACACATTTAATTACGTTGAAGGTTTGAGCTATATTCTGTGTTTGAGAGATGCTAATCTATTTTTGTTGAGATGACTAAATGCATATATATATATATATATAGTATATATATATATATATATATATATATAGTATATATATATATATATATATACATTTATTTGTAAATAAAAATGACTAATTTTTCTTTGACAAAACATTAGGAAATAAGAAGATCTTGTTCCATAAGACATGTTGTAATACTAATTCCTAAAATATATTAAAACTCTACTTTTAAGTGGTTATGCACTCTCTTTGAAAACTTCTAAATCTGTGTGTTTCACTGTTTATATTTTTGCATCCTCTGATAAAATAGTCTCCAATAGTTGTCTCTTCATATTTCAAATATTGTACATCAAAGGATATATAAATCTCAATTTAAAAAAATGACCTTCATAACTGGTCTCAGTGCTTCAGAGTCACATCTTGAGTTTAAACAAGCTCTGTTTTCATGCATCTACTCTATTTGCCAGAGTGGCGTTCTTTTTTTTGGGAGATCAGGCGAAAGCCGGTCTGGGGTCGGGATGCCGTATGATCTCTTTGGTGCGTGGCGTGTGCGTTTCAGACTTAAAGGAACGTACCACTGGGACCTGATGTTTCTGGGTTCATCATCCTGATGTCGGCGCTGGGTTTACCGTGGATGCACGCCGCTTCAAGACTCCACACTGCATCGCAAGGCCAGCTGGCGGGTGGAGCAGCCGCGTGGGAGGGAGGACACCTCTACGAAACGTGACTGCAAGCATCACAGAACATGATGCTCGGGTGATCAGCTGGAGCCGTGAAACACGTCCTCTGTGTTCCTGCAGGATAGTCAGCGGTGAAGGAGACGCGATTAACCTCGCTGGCTGCCAACATCCTGATTGGTTTGTCCGTGTTTTTGCTGCCAGTTCCTCTTCAGTGGATACTCAAACCCGTTCTCATGGCCTCTTCCCGTACATCGCCCTCACGTTCATTGACGGAAACCAGATGTGCGTAATTGCATGGCCCTTCTGCTTAAAGAATACATGAGCCTTGAGAGCCAGTAGTAATCTCATTTATATCGCGGTTGAACACCAACAAGCTACGCTTTTAGTCCACTTTAGTCATTAGGTTGTTTTAAACCTGCAGAAATGAAAAACAAAGCACGCAAAAATGCATTCATTTAGTCCACTTTAGTCGCTCTACTAACTAGGAAGTAATTACATATGTCAGCCACCCTCATTTATCAGTAAACTATACTGTTTACTAACTTCCTCAGAGTTGACTGTTAGGCTTAGGTTAGCAGAATAAGCGATATATACATATGTAAAGTTTCTGATAGTATGTTGTATGTTGAAGACCCTAAGTAAAGCATTAGGAAGTTATTACAGTCTGCTAATACTCTGAGTGCTAGTTGACATGATGTTACTGTTAGTAGAATGTTTTATGGCTTATCGTGTAAAATGTTACAATTTTAATAAATTCTGCAAGGGGTATAAATTGACCAAAGTGACAGATATTTATAATAATAATAATTCTGTTAGGCTGAACTTTATTTATAAAAAAATATTTTGCATGATTTACAGCACAAATCCGTTTTCAGAATTACAGAATAATAACTGTGAAATGTTTTTGAGCAGTAAATCGTGTATATTAGAAAGATTTCCCTGAAGGATCACGGATTTGAAGACTGGAGAATGATGCTCATCACAGCAATGAATTGTTATCACACTATTTTCCATATACATTTGAACTTGTTTTAAGATCAACAATGCATCTGTGGTGACTGCAAGAGATTTCAAAACATAGTAAAAACGTACCAAACACATACTTAAGAGTAGAGAAGAATTATTCATTTTAGCAATTAATTATTAATCCATGTTCATGCAGCGGACATAGGACAATATTAGACTTTTTTCTGGTTGAAACCATTTTTCATTTAAATATGAAAGAAAAAAAAAATATACATTTTAGAAATATGTTCTTAGGCTAATTTGTGCCCGCCATTATGTGGAAATTTCCATTGACGTTCAGATGAACCATAAACTCATAAAAGTAGTCCATGAGTGTCAATGTATATAAGAGGCCCTATCCATTACAGCTCTTGTATTACAAGCAGTCTAACACACTGTAACTTAGTTCATTTAAAAGTTGCACGCTTCCTCTCTCTGTGTGACTTTTTGACCTCAATCCAAGTCTCCAGATCACTCAGTATTTACTGTGATGCATCATTTATTGTGTGTGTGTGTGTGTGTGTGTGTGTATATATCTCATTACACTGTACTGGAGTGAGGGACCATGTGTGGTTATAAAGCATCTTTTGTTTTTGAATCCCAATCTGTTTCAAAATAATGCAGATTTACAAGTTTAAAGCCAACATGAAAGCACCAGCAGCAGATTTTGTGCTAATGTGGATGAATTTCTGAGGGAAACCAGTTAAATCTGAGATTTTTGTACTGACAAGACATATCAAGAGTCAAACAGTGACGTCTCACTGGCCCATAATTCAACTCTTCTATAACGGTGTGTTTATTGGAGCATTCTTACGTCTTTGGAAACATTCATCCACCTCCCAGAGTTGGCTAAGTTGATTTTACCGCTTATGAATCTATTCAGTCGATCTCCGTTTCTGGGCGAGTAGTGCACTTTTACATGTTAGCTGATTATATCGTCTTAAATTGCAATTTTTCAATTTTTACCCATCTTTAGTACACAAAATAACTACAGAAGAGTTAAGTTTTAAATAGAAAATGGATCTAAACTCGTTGGTCGCCTTTGAACGATGCTACCGGTCTAATTGATTCGATGATCTGTGCTAAGCTATGCTGAAAGTGCCACGCGACCCGGAGATCGCTTTAATAGATTCAAACGGTAAAAACCCAAATTATTAGTTGAGAATGAGCCTGTTTCTAAAAAAGCGGAGCGCCTTCAAGATCAAGCATCTTCTGTGCCATGCTCGTATAAACCGCCATCTTTCTGCTGGAAATGCTTCTCGTTCTTCCATCGAATGGGTACTTGGGAAAAGTAAATAAGATTATGTTAGCTTTCATGTTGAATTAATACGAACTGCAAATACAAATCTGTCACTGATCATTCTCATCTCGATCTGTGTTCCTGGTGACGTCGATCCACTCCACCTTACCACATCCTCGTGATGCCGCAGAGGAAGGTGTACTTATTTCACAGGCCTGGTGATTGTTCAGCTGATCGTCCTGGTGCTAGATGCAAACTCTGCCCTATATGAAGATGATCTTCCTTTGCTCGCGATCATGCTCATTCCAACAAGGTACGCGAGCGTTTTTATATCAGAGTGTCACTATGCTTGCGGTGGGCCAGGTACAATGCTGGCAACGAGGCATGGTATACTAGCATCATTTTGACTCTTTTTGTTTTACTCCTAAATGGTATATAGTGCCTTAAACGTACATCTTGAACATTTTGTTTATTGTATGTGTGCATAACATCCGTCAACAATGGTAGATTTATATATATTTAGTATTTCATTATGAGAAAAAGGGCCGAAGTAACATACTTGACTACAGAATCCAGTTTAAGTAGCACTGTATATTTGTGTGAAAGTTTCCACAATACATGCATTTGGTTGATTTTTCTTTATGCCAAAAATCAGTAAATAACATGTTCCATGAATTTTGTACATTTCTCAGCGTAAATGAAGTAATATGGCATTACACAACTTTGTTTGAACCTCTTTAAAGGCGATTTCACATTTCTTGTAGTCCTCATAGGTCCTGTGTTTTTCTGCTGTACTCAGCCAGATATTGCTGGGGATCATAACAAACTATATCAATGGAAGACTTTAAAAAAGAGCCTTACGACTGGTTTTTTGTGGTTCAGGGTCACATACGTACATAATATAACGTTTTCGTGAGAACCCTTTGCTGCCGAAGATTATTGAAGCCAGCACTTCCGATATCATTGATTCTCAACACATGTAGGTGGAACAACAAAAGGGTCTGCTCAGAAACATTAACGCTTGTAAAGTCTAGGAAAGAGTGCATTTCTATTCGTGTTCTTGTTAGAAAATGGTTTTTCTGGCCGTGATATGTGCCTTCAGTGTGTTTAATTCATTCTTTGTACAACGGCCCGCGTATATTTTTTATTTATTTATTGGAATCCATAAACTCTTTTCTTTTTCCTCCCTGGGTGATTCTCAAGTGTCTCTTTGTTCAGTCACAGCATGTATCTGGCACTGGGGTGTGTTGTGAACATTATTATTATTTTATTTCGCTATCTGAAACTGTACACGTAGAAATATTTGACTGGAATAATACAGCAGATCAAACATAAACATAATCTCAGTACATCTTATCCAGAGCTTACTTCCTTTCTTAACTTCTGATGCTGGCATCCACTGAAGACAGATCTTTAAAATCACATACCTACCAACACAACCTTTGATTCCTACTCACGATGATTGTTCTCTTTAAAGGTGCTTGCTTTCTGCCTATTATATAAAGCCATGCATTTTCACGACTGATGAAAACTATGAAAATCTACCATTATTCTCTATTGTGTGCTGGAAAAATATTACATTAGTGCATTGGGACTACCTATATTTCTGTTTTGATATAAAGAATATAATTATTTAATAGACTTTACTGTACTCGTAGAGTTAGTTAATAATCATTCTTTACATTTACTTTGAAACCAAATGATTTTTTTCTATGCCCTTTTTAGTAAATTAACACTTATTCAGCAAGTGTATAACTGAAAAAATTGATAGTAAAAGATTTATATTCTTTTCAACAATGTTAAAAGACACAACTCAGCTTCATAAATACACCTAATCGGAATATGCAGTTTTTCAACATGTTACTAAATCCTCCCAGAAACATGTTAAAATCATAGAATGTAAAAACACGGATGTGGTGTCGTGAGACGCAACGGTAGTTTTCTGAGACCGTTTTGAAGCTCGCATGAGCCGCAGTCGCTTATCTTGAATCGCCTACACCGCGCTTCACTCTTGGAAAATGGGAAAATGGGGCGGAACTTATTATGAAGCCACGCCCCTTGTTCGAAAGTGGTGATAGTGTCATCAATCCACCTGTCAATCAAGTTGCTACGCCCTTAATTATACAGAACGTTAAAGTCATTATCATTTAAACGATGAGCTCTAAAAATTAACCTGCCTTACAGATAGATATTTCCGGCAGACCTCAAATACTTTTGTACCAGGCTGTAAACGGTTTTTTCTGGGCTGTAGGAATTTGGGCGTTTTAACATGGACTGACTCTTTTTGAGCCTTGCCCTAGTGGTCAGTGTGGATGTACTGCGTTTTAGCTCACTCTCGAGACAGACCGCTTGGTTAAAACATGGTAGAAAAAAAAAATGTTAGACTCCATGCTAAACATGCTAGCAACACATGCAAAATCACGCTAAGGGTGACATCTTGGCAACTCCAAAGTAAAACATGTCACTGAAGTAAAATCTCTCTAGACTTTTCAAAAGCATTTAAAAACTTTCAAGCAAGGCTTTCAAAGCTGGTTTACATCAAAGTTTGTTTACAAATCCTACCCATCTAGTTTAAAATACGCTGCTCAAAAGCCTAGAGGCCCTGTGTAGACGAGGGGCCATTTAGAACAGACAGACAATGACACAGATGAAACGTATCTTCATCTGGCAAAGGGGAAAGTAATTACTATTGTTGTGCGGGGAATGAGCAGCTTTGATATCTCTACTAACTTCACATGCAACTGGAATGTGAGTCAAAGAAGACGCTGCTTGCCAGTTGTTCATCTCTGACTTCGAGACAAAAACCACATGGAAATTTCTTAATCTTATTTAGTCAGCTCACAGGTGATTGGATCTCTGCAGCGCTGCTCTGAGGCTGGCGCCTAAGAGACCTGCTTTGACTACATGTAAACAGCTCCTCATCAGCCTGCAGTACACGCAGGCTCTCTGACTCCCCGTGAGCTCATGCTCGCCCACTGGTGGCTTTTATTCACGCCGCCAGGGATATGCCACAACTGGATGAATCGCAACTCACTACCTTAAAATCCGCGGCTACTATTACTAAAAACGGGCATCTAGGTTTGGCGCGGCGCTTGTCGGCTATTGGGAGTTTAATGTCAATCTATAGCTAAAACTATTTGTATGCAGTGCATGGCTTAAATAGATTGCAAGAAATGGTTTTAATGTCACATCCGCAGTGCAGAGCAGTAACTGATTACTGGATTCCAAAAATTAGGGATAATTGATAATTAAAACATTTTATCAACTCAACTTTTCATTCATGGACCACGGCATAATGTAAAAGTCGAGTACAGAATTGATTTATTTAAGGTCATTAAAAATTATACAACCAAGCAATTGTACAAACTATATTTGTATATTTGTAATCAATAACAGACTAGTTTATAAGTAATCTATTCAGCAGTGCTAAACTCAGCGCGCATAACTTTGAGTCCGATTTTTAAATTACGGTTTGGCGCTTTACGGTCAATTCCTCATCATATGAAATGGCATATATTGGCAGATGAAGTGCCCATTATACAGTAAATCAGTCCTTTGTGTCAGTATGTACAACGAATGAAGTATCACAGCTATTGCCCGGATTTGTCATGCTGCATCCAGAATACATTGCCATAAATGAAATAACAACGGCAGGGCGTGCTGTATTGTAAGTGTGTTACGAATGATTGCATAATGTGATCCAATCATCATCCAGCCAATGACACGGATAAATTATGCGCAAATAGGAATGTAAACTGCATGAACCTTCACGTGTCCGTTTGTGAATGAATAAGATTAATCGGGTAACCCCCGAAATTATGTATGTGTCGACAGTAAGAAAGATAACCTAGGCTTCTAAGCTGGTGACCAGTACTAGAGCTCATACAATAGCAGGAGTGACTGAACACGGACTTAAATTAAAGATGTTATTCATTATTTATCTCCTTCAGCCGTAATCTCGGATCTCGTGATTCGAACGCGCGGGCTCTGAGAGCTTGGTAAAACACATTTGGCGCAGCCATTATTTAGAAAGTCAGGAATGAAAGAATGGATATTTAACTCTCGCTCTGGCCCTAATTCGCTCTGTTATGCTGTTAATTTATTGCTTATTTTCATTCCGCTCGCTTCATCTCTCTGCGCTGATATCGATATGGTTTTACTCCATTTTTGGGCCTAAAATCTCCTGAGCCAAACGAAGTACAGCAATGACTCCGGGAATTCTTCTTCGCTCCCTAAATTAACGCACTTGAGCGCTGAAACAGCCGTGTTTTATTGTCTTCATCACAGGCCCGGGGCAATCAATAATCACAGAAATCTTCGCAGAAGGCCTCGCCTCTTTATTTGCAGACGACTCGTTATTCTATTCAAATGATAACGCCGCGGTGCGGATTCTTCGCGCATTAGCCAATCAGCAGCGTAACGCCGCGCTTCCAGCAGAGTGTTTTACAAGATCAGCGCGATTCTCAGCCTCTTTGTCGTGGAAGAGACGGGTACAAAATGGAAAGAAAGAAGGTGACCTAGATTTTTTAAATAAGCCATATTTTAGCTCCTAAAATTCCCTGTTATTCTGGCTTAATTGATATAAGCTATAGAGACGCCGCTTTTTTTTTTGCCTATTTTCTTTTAAAGTCGTGGCACATAATGGGGATATTCACAGCGCATCGCCGGCGGCTGCATTGGGATTTCACATGCACTGCCTGGGCGGCGTGGAGGAAAACATGTCACTAGCACTCCCCTCACCCCTCATACCTTCTCATCTCTGGTATGGAATGGAACGCTTAATCTTTCCCCTTTGACATCTGGTGCTGATATGTAATCACGAAGCATGCTGTCTGTTTTCTCTCAGAGCAAGGTGTGTGTGTGTGTGTGTGTGTGTGTGTGTGTACTAAGTGTTAAAAAGCTCTGAGTCCTTGATGAATTTGAAATCCTCTTGTGATTTCTGTTCATTTAAAGTGCTGTCACAAGACAATAGATCACCGGACCGCTATTTTTTTTTTGGTTTAAAGAAGATGCACAATACTTTTTAACAGATAAAGTTATTCTGAATTCCAATTGGCTGTCAATTTAGTAATCACACCGTGATGGCGTGCTGTTTCTAAACGACCGCTTGTTTTGAAGCAAGGCTAAATGAAGTTTGCTTTATAATATAATATCTCGACAACATTATCGCCTTCTCCTATAAGGCCAGCTGAAATATTGAATTTCAGTTTAAAATATTGAAACGCCAACGCCCCTTAGAGATATCTTTGACTGGGGCCATTTACAGCGCTAAAGTGATTTTTTTTTTTTTATCCATGCTGCAAAATAAACGTAAAAGAGCAACGTATTATTCATTGATATAGCAGTACGCTTAGTAAGAATAATTACAGAAACGCTACACATGCCTACTTTGCTGCAGATGTGTAAATGATAATCAGTCTAATCGTATGATTATATTTTATGAATACATAATCCAGATAGATCGTGATGCATTCTCACTGACTACTAAATGTGTCCCTTTGAATGGTTTTACTCGGTTTGCATAGCAATTTGAGATTATCATGCCCGTTTGAAATGATCTTGTTTGGCGCTTTTTGTATTCTCGGCAGGCTAGATCTACACTTGACCTGGGTAATTTGACATGCTTGCTACAAATATCGCTGTTGTCTGTATGCTGGAAGAATAGCGCTACAGTGAGAAATGTGTATGGTTATGTTCGCGAATCGACTTTGCTTCACGCCAAATCGGAGTCGTTCACACAAAGGTAAGAATTAATTATGAATGGTGTGATCAAGTAAAGGTCATTTGATAACGATAACCGGATATAGATTCATATGCAGCGTATCTACGTTGGTTTCCTGTTCTCTGCCACGCCAGATTATTTGATATGATCAACAGCGCTGGGAATATATGGAAATTTGACCTTTCCTCACCTTTTCGCACTGCACTATGTTCAGATTCCCCATTATCTTCTCCTGTAGCGGTTAATCTTGTGTTCTGTGGAAGAAATTTGAATCGGTCTGCAGTGACTGACATTAGCTGTTTAATTTCACAGAGCAGCTCCAGAGATGGAACGGATGATCGAGATTCGTAAGTAAAAACAATGTGATGAACGTGGAGGTGGGGGTGTTTAGTGTGGGATAGTTCCACCCTGCAATTAAAAACCTGTCATCCTTTACCTACCCTCAGGACTTTCTTGCTTCATCCTTCAAAACAAAAAATGCATGTTTTGTTTTTGATATTCGCCATGATGTTTCTTCTGTCCATGCAACCAGGATTTTTGCTGCCCAACATCAGAAAGACAGTAGTTGTTAAATGTTTTAAAGTTTGGCAACTTGTTTTATGAGAACTCTCACCAGTTCAATCGACACAATCAAAAAAGCTGAACAGGTTTTTTTCTTTTGGGTGAACAACTTTAAGATAGCGTCGATGTTTGGTTAACTTGCTAGCGTACAATATGCTCGTGGATTGTATCTCGATTTTTTTTACTATGAAATGAACATCTGCTGCCTCAAAGTCATTGTGGCCAGATTTCCACAGTGAATGTGGATATATTGCTTCCTTAAAGGAAGAAAAGGAACATCACCACTTGGTGTCGGGGGTGTGATTAACTATGAATAACGCAGGAAATTAGTACTGTATGTGCGTGCTATTAAGATATTCCTAATATGCTCATGATCAATGGGAAGGTCTCTAAAACACTAAAACAGTTCATTTAAATGACTCGTGATCTTAAAGCTATCCTCAGAAATACAGTTGCTGCCTGCCATACTTCATATACTGTTACATTTTCAGGTATAATTTAGTCATATTTACTTTTCAAACCCAAAAATCTGCCATACATGGGGGCGGGAAACGCATGCACGATGGGATAGCTACAGGAAGAGGAGAGTGTCAGCAGGATTTACTACTTCAGATGACTTCTTATTCTTATTCAGGAATAATATTATCAGTCCTACTTCATCTTTTTATTGCTTTATGGTGACTGTGTGGAGTGACTGATGAATACTGATAGGGACATGTTGGCGGTCACGACCTTAACCAATCAAGATTTAAAATAAAGTTTGTATATTCAGACGCAAAGGCTAAATTGTAATCTGGCCATAAATTTGTCACCTTTAGATGCAGTAGTTTGGTGCTAATTTTAAAATGCCTTTTTTAAAGGGTTATCTGAATAGTCCTCACTCACCGTAATAAATGCATTGGGGGTAATGGTTTTATTACGCAATGTAATGTATTTTTACTCATCAGTAAGCCGCTATCAGTTTGGGAAGTACTGAATGGGGCCTCACCGTCTACTTTTAGCTCCGGTGGATCGCACGCAAATGGTTACTTTACAAGATATTTATCAATGAGTTTAGGACGCTTTCAGTTTAGTTTAGCATACTTCTACCAACTGAACTAAATTCATTTTTATCCGCTGAAAAGCTAAAACCAGCGCAAAAGGTGGTGCTATGAGGACTAGCAATGTAATTGTGTACATCTAACACTATACCACTGACTACTGCGTAGCAAGCTCCTCGTAGTTATGTGTGCGCTATATCCCAATAATATCCAATCGGGTGTGTATTATTTGCCCTCTGAGCAATGAGTTGTCATCCTATATGTGTGTGTCCGCAGCCATTGCAGAGAAACTAGAAACTAAATTACTTTTATATCTCTATAATAAGGATTTATAATATAATACAATAAATATATTTTATATAATAATAATATATTTTAATATTTTGGCACTTAATTTTGCATCATATATATATATATATATATATATATATATATATATATATATATATATTTTTTTTTTTTTACTGTAAAAGGACACAACTAATATATTTGTTCTGATCTGAAAAAGAACGCAAAAATATTTCCCACAAACAGACGATCATAAAAACACACAGGTCATTCAAACATCGCGATATTTTATTTTACTGCCAGCCTAGCATAATTACAGTAAGCAAGAATTGAATTATGCTATCAACAAAGCCTCGCCTGATTGTCGATTCAGAGTAAATAGTGCAGTTGGGAGTGTTTTCTTGTCTTATCCGTTGGATTTTAATCTGAAAAAATTAATTATACTCTATTTAGCAAGTTTGCACGCACTTTCCCGGAGTGAATGCGAAGACGCAAGACCGAAGTAAATACACGGAAACATGCAGCCGGCGCTCACCGGCGCCCATCTTGTGCTTGAGTCCATGAGGAAAGACGGCGATACACCTGTGTTTGTTTGGTGACGAAGAGGATACCAGACGACAGAAAACACTCTTGGCGAAGCCAGAAGACGTATGAAGAGAAGACAGGCAAATAAAAACAGGCATAAAGCTCATGTGCAGTGCACAGTGTGGAAAGATTGATGATGGAGACGCCCAAGATGACTCCTCTTATCAGACAGGTAACGCTAATTTGTGCCGCTAATTATCGTAATTATTATTACAGTCGCGTAGACTGCCTCAACACTATTGGAAACGTTGCAGGAATAACTGGTGCTAATGCTAGCTATAAGGAACTAGCCTCTACTTGAATGCCCCTGCCACAACTGCATCTTTCAAGCAAGGATTTTTTTATTATTGTTGTGAATATACGGTTTTAATCTCTGCTTGTATACCCTTTGTTCTGAACTGGTGCAGCTTTCTGAATGTTAACTTTTTTTCTACAGCCTGAATCTGTTCAATGTGCAATGAAATGCCCACATCATAAAGTTTAGCCACAGAAATATATTTAACTCAAAAACCTGTAATAAAAGCACAGAGGAAGTAATTTCAAAGGACAGTGGTGAAATAACTTCCTGATGCCATGTGCATAACTAACTTCCTCTGAATACTAACTTCTTCCTGAGTTTGGCTAATCAAAACATCATCATCCCTGCAGTGCTCGCATAATGTTTTTCCAACACAATGGAAGCTGGTCAAGGTTGTGTGTCTACAAAGTAATCCATTACTGGTACATATTCCAGTAGTCTTCCAGCTTGCAACATCTTTAGGTCCAAAGTGCTGATTCTGCTTGGCTCCTTTCTTCTGGTCTGTAGCTGATTTAAACCCTTTTCAGGTACCCTATAAAGCAGCCAATGGCCTGACCTGGTTACAGCACTTGAAGCGGTCGCTGCTTTTACTGGCTCAGCGCTTTTAAAAAGTACAACATTTCAACTAAGTGTACTGTTGTTAAACAGAAAAAGGATCATGTTTTAATAATAAAAGCACATTTTTTGTCCTATAGAAGTCACTTCAGTTCATAAATAGCTTGCTTCTTCATGCATATGTGTAGCTCCTGATTAATTAACACAAATACATTATGTTTTCTACTGAAACATTGCTTTATTTAAAGTGAATTATGCGCTTTCAGGATATTTGCCAAGACATTAAAACTGTCATGCAGCCTATTATTTTATGTGATATTACATAGATGGATTCATGTTTCAAGGCAGTTTACACATTTATGCATTAACCGTGACAAAGCAAAGCAAAGTAAATAAAAAAAAAGAGCACTTAGTTTATAAAAGTACAATACAATAAAAAAAGGTGGATGCATTAAGTTGATAGAAAGTGACTAAATATTTCTATGCATGCATAAATCTTCGTTCAAAATGCAAAAGCTTTGAATATGTATTTTTGGGTAGGACAGTTATGACAAAAGCTTTCATAATCAGAGATTGCTCTGTCTTTGAAAACTGAAACCATTAATCAGTTTAATACAAAAAAAAATACTTATATTGTCACCAGCTGTTAATTTTCTCTATATTTATGATTAATTATAGAGTCGTAATATATATATATATATATATATATATATATATAAGTAGCCATGAGCGCATTTTATATTTTGTAATGAATTTCCAAGACGCAAGGGAATTTCTTTGCCTATTTTCAATTAATTTGAAGTTAATAAAAGCAGTGTTCTTGTTTCAGGTAGTTATTTCCCGTGCCCACGTCTGTAAAACACAATCACATTGTTGGTAGTCTAAATGTAAGAAGTGGCTGGAATAGGGCTCGGGAGGTTCAGAGGGGATGGGAGGATCCTTTCTTCATGTGGATATAGTTACAAATGTTTACATATTCATCCAAACATAGCTCTCAGCAGCATGCCTGACGCAGCGGAGATGTTCGCCGGACAGTGAATCGCTGCTGGGGCTGGTTTCAAACTTCTTTACCCAACCCATGTGAGTATATCAGGCTCTGTGCGTGACAGGAGGTAGCTATCTGAATAACTCTCCACTTCTTCTGTCACCCAAGTCCAACATTTGTTTTGCAGCACAGCTTATGAATTATTAGCAGCTGCCGCTGTATTTTTATGTTATTGTTTTGCAGCCAGGGACTCGCAATGAATTCATTGAAATACCTTTCTGTCACATTTAATATCTGCATCATCCCAGCAGCGTGCTGAAATATGAATTTACCTTTTTATATTAATAGCAATGAAACAGTTCGAACTCAGGATTTGTACATGCGTGCTGGCTAGATTGGAAATATATGATATGAAATAAGAAAGTAGGTGCATGGATTTACCTTGGTGAATATTACAGAATGAATGGATAAACTAAAACTAATTCTAAAACATACGAAGTTCAAAATGCATGCTCACACATTGATCTGAGATCTGTCCAAACTTCGTTTTATTGAGCAGCAGTTTGATAATAGCTAATGAAAAATTTTTATTTGCTTTCTAAGATCTCATTCCACACCTTTCTTTGCATATGTTCATATTTTCTGCACTGGGCGTGTGCACTAACAGTTCTTAACTCTGAATGCACACTTCAGCTGTTTACTGCATGAGTAATACTGCGCTTGGACATAATTTCAATAAACACGACACATATAGCAACTTACATTTTGACACATTAAATTGCAATTTTCTAAAATCATATCAGAATGAAACCACTGTGTCTCAGAGAATCATACACACTGGTGCCACTTTATTCCTTTCACAATGAATTAGTGTTTTTGAGAATCAGTTAAGTGGAATAATTCAACACTACCTTGTTTCTTTCATAACAAAGGTTTTGAATCGGAAAAATAGACCAAAGCATGCAGTTTGTACTTAGTTAATTATGTTTTGTGTGTTGGTGAACCGGGCTGTGTTATCCCACTATTATCCTACTTTTCCATGGTCATTTGCTGCTATAGACAAGTTAAACTAGTATTTTCAGCAGTACAATATTTGACCGAAGGGCAAAATATTACAGGTTATTTCTATCAGTTATGGCACTTTAGCGCTAGCATTCTTCACCCAATGAAAAGTGCACAAGATCACATTTAATTCAAATTCAAATTCAAATTAAATTCAAATTCAAATTTACTGTCACATACATTATTGCATACATGGTAATGGTTATGCAGGAAATGTTCTTTACAAACTGGCTCCAGCATCAAAATAGAAACAAATTTAAATGTATATATAAATATAAAAATTAAGAAATATATATAAAAAGATGTGCAAAGTAGAATATAAAAAAATAAAATAAAATAGAATATAACATAAGTATAAGATATAAAGTGTAAGTGAAGTGGCTGTGCAATGTCCAGTGCAAAGTGGCTAGTGCAAATTGTCCAAATAAGTGGCGCGAGTATCTGGGGAAAGAGGGGTGAAGCCATGGGAATTCGCATTTAGTGCTGGGTGTTCTCTGGTTCAGATCTGAATGGCCTGGGCGGAAGAAGCTCTCTCATTCTTCTGTTTGCCTTCAGGGGAACGAAGCGCTCCTCTGAACGCAGCAGAGAAAAGAGTCCATTGTTGGGATGGCTGAGGTCTTCCACGATCTTCCTCCTGGCTCCTGGTACAGTAATCTCCGCTTGTTGTGATGTGCTGGTGGCACAGGAGCTCAGGTGCGGATGGTGCGCTCAGCTGACCGGGCACCACTTTCTGGAAGGGCTCGCTGTCCTGCACGGTGCTGTTTCAAACCAGGAGTGTGATGTTTCTGGCCAGACACTCTCGGCGGTGCAGGTAAAAGTTCCTGAGCACCTGAGATGGGAGTCTGTCCTTGCCGCCAGATGGCAGACGCTGCCGGCCTTCTTCACCAGGGTGTTGATGTGACAGGGACCAAGACAGGTCCTATGGATGAACACCCAGGTACCGGAAACTGTCCACTTCCACTGGGAACTCGCGATCTTGATGGGATGGTAAAGAGCGCACCTGTTTCGTGCTGAAGTCCACCATTAACCTCTTTGTTTTGCTGACGCTCAGGAGTAGAAGATTGTTCTCCTGACACCATCTTCCAGGTTGTTGATCTCCGAAGGTAGGCCATCTCATCGCTGCTGGAGATCAGGGCCCACCACGCACAAAGTGTCGTCAGCAAATTTAATGATGGTGGTGGAGTTGTAGTGGCCACACAGCCGCGTGTGTACAGTTTAGCACAGCAGGGGGCTCAGAACAACCTGAGGGGTCGCAGTGCTGAGAGTGAGGAGGATGAGGTGTTTTCCCATCCATATCGCTTGTGTCTGAAATGGGGTCAGGAAGGTGATCCAGTGACGCAGGGATGGGCTGAGTCCAGACCTCCAACTTCGAGGTGGAGCGTGGAGGGAACGGCAGGTTGAACGCTGAACTATAGTCCACTTAACAGTACGCATAGTTCCTTCCTAAAATCCAGGTGGCTTGTGGTTGTGTGGAGGAGGTGTGTGATGGCATCCTCCTCGTGAGACCGGGTTTCTGGGCGTGGGCAAACTGTAGTGGGTCGAGGTGTGTCCGTAGTGATGTTGGGGACAAGTCTCTGATGAGTCTCTCACACTCACTACTACAGACGCCAGAGCTACAGGCGTAACTACTAAGGTGGATGCTGAGGCTCTTCGGCACAGGAACAATGGATGGACTCTTGAAACACTCGAGGACTTGCACTGTTCTCTAGGGAGAGATTAAATATCCAGTGAACACCGTGCTAGCTGGACAGCAGGCCTTCAGAACCCGACCTGTGATGCCGCAGGTCCTGCTGTTCTCCTGGTGTTCATACTTTTCCTGAATGCCCTCCTTTACGCTGCAGTTCAAAATGGTGAACGCGCGATTTCTCCTCCGGCTCTCTCAAGGTATGGCGCGCAGATCAGCGCGCTGGGCCGCGCGCCATGATTACGTGATTAGCCGCAGCCTCGGAACGAAAGATGAAGGTGTTTAGCTCAATTGCCAGAGAAGCATCCGCGCCTCCACTCTGGAGGTTGGCGCTTTATAGTCCGGGTGATGCTCAGTCTCGCCAAAGGCTCCTAGAGTCACTGCTGAAACTGTGACTCAAGTTTCCTCCTCGTGAGCGCCTCTTTGCCTCCTTTACTGCTTGGCGCAAGACGCTTCGACGACGCAGCCTTTGTATTCAGACATATCCCCGCTGGATAACCCGACATAGGCCGCGGAGCGGAATCTCAGAGAGTCGCGGAGGCCTTTGTCTACCCACGGCTTCTGGTTGGGAAACGCCTGATGACGGGCAAGGCGTTTTCTACCGCGGTCATCCGCCATTTCCCGATGAATCCCACCACCGCCTGCGGAACACGCTGACGCCGGAGCTACACCCGAACATGGCCCCAGTCTGCGCCATCCAAAGCGCCCCTGCAGGGCGGCTTACACCGTAATGGTCAGTCCAGCGTGACACTCCCCTCTGTACCGGGCTTCCTGTTTCAGCCTCTGTTTGTAAACAGGCACGAGGAAAATGGCGCGATGGTCCGATTTACCAAACGGTGGCATGGGATTTGCCTTGTAGCTAAGTTCCGGCTGGTGTGTAACAGTGATCCAGTGGTCCTTTCTCGCCTGGTGGGGCAGGTGATGTGCTGGTGAAAGTCTGCAGTGTGCGCTTTGAGGTTTCACTCGTTAAAATCCCCCAGCACAATGAGCGCCCCGGTGCTGTGACTGGTGTTGTGAGGTACGTGTAAACTTCTATATTGCAGCGTCCGTGTCCGCTGAGGTGAAATATAAACGGCGCTTTACTGCGACCGAGCTGGAATTCCCGTAAAGATAGAAAGGGCGACATTTGATGGTCAGAAGTTCCAGGTTTGGTGCAGGAGCGCGGAAAGAGGAATAACGCTCAAAGGGGCTTGTCGCACCAGCGTTGTTCACTATCAGACATACCCACTTCCCCGGTGTTCTCGACCCATTGTCTCTGTCTGGCGCGTAAACGAGAAAAACCCGCCGGTTGTATGGCGTGTCCGTACCGGGCTGGGTTCAGCCATGTCTCGTGAAGCAGAGGAGGTTGCAGTCCTTAATGTCTCTCTGGAACTTGATCCTTGGGCTCTGAGGTCATCGCAGCTTGTTTTCTCCAGAGACTGGACGCTGGGCTAACAGGTAGGGGATGCTTAGGTGGGGAGCGTGTGTGAGCGGCCCTCAACCTGTTCCTGACGCCCGCCTCGCTTTCCTCTCGTGGACGCCCGGTGCGGGTCGCTGGCCCCTTTGTCTTCACAGGATCTCGCCTGCCAGCATGGGTCCGGGGTTTAAAACGGGCAGTTGGGTGCATTAGAAGACTCAACAGATATAAGAGGCTGGTCGTATACAATAGCCATCTTATATAAAGAAACTGCTAGGACTGTCCAAAATACTAAAAAATTAAAAAGAAAACAAAAGTTTTGCAGGAGCTGTCGCGGACGGCAGCCAACTCAACGGCGCCATCTTGTATCTATTTTATTTATTTTAAATAATATTGATTAAGAGAGAGAGAGAGAGCGCACTGCATCTGTTTTAGATTTCATACTTCACCAACAACCAGAATCCAGTATTCTGACAGACCATGGAATAACGCACTATTTGCAAAAAAAGTTCTTCTGACATGCATGACGCCTTGCTTTATAGGTGTGTTCCTCAAAGTGCTAGTTCTTGTGACATTATCGTAGCAGATGTATGTTGAACATATTGCAAAAACTGAATCTGAAATTGGATTAGATTTACTGTCCAAATTAAAAACTCCACAATGTTTAATAATAATACATGTTTATTTTTTTAATCGCTCATCCTCTTATTTGAACTCAGAGCATTTCTAGTTTATATAACTTTCAACTTTTGATATAAAGTAATCTAGCTTGTGACTATATCCTTCCCACTGAAGGCTGGACAGTTAATGTGGTGAGTGTAGGTGTAGTGTCAGGCACTTTCAGTGTGATGCAACTCACCAGTGCTTCACATGTAATGTGACTACATTAATGAAAGGTATATGTTGTTTCCTACTATGCCATCAATTCACCAGTGTTTTGACAAACAGGTGAAATGTCCTTGTTTACTATGATACTAAGAGTGCAGTAGCGTTAAATGTTTAGTAGCAGGACATCACTATGATAATTGCTTCATAAGGACCGGTTTTCTGTGTGTCAGAAATTACCTTGGACTGATGAAAAATAATTGGTTATCATACATTAGCTGTTTGTAAGCACTTGACTTTTAACTAGACCGCAGCCAGAACGAATTGAGAAATTGTATTCGGGAGCAGAAGATTTGAATCAACCAGAATCCAAAGCGTGCTCTGGATAGATGGATTCATTTGGCGCTGAGGCTTCGCAAAGATAAGTGCTACTGAGCTGGTTTTCGCCAGGGCCAGCTTTTTTCACTGGTTTTTAGATGGGCTTATGTCTGTGTAAGTCTCTCTGCCATTCACATTTGTAAAACCTCATCTGTGTTTTCTCCAAGTGTCTATTGATTTGATTGTACTGCGAGGGGCCCGCCAGAGCTGACTCCCGCAGAATTGCTTTAACCGCCTCCCAGGGCTCTATTCTGCAGACACCATTACCAAAGCGGAAAAAAAATTAATAACACCTATTTAGTCGAGTTTTGTAAAGCAAGCATTGTCGCCAGAAAGTGCGCTGTTGACCATAAGGCCAATGAATGTAATTGAGAAAATATGTAGATTAGAAAAAGACACTGCCCTCAGCAATTACTTTTGGTCACAATGTCTGTCGTGCTGAACTTTCATCAGTCTTCTTCCAGCATGTACCCTGAATACGTAGCATGTGCTTCTTTCTTTGCCCACGGAAGCTGAACTGTCTTTCTCAGTCCTTGTATGCTCCTGTGTGATCTCTGTGGTTTGTTCTTATTAAACTTGGGTTAAAACATAATTTGTAAAATGACTAAGAACACGCGGTTGTTTGGGTGGTAGATCACGCCCTGTCTTCTCCCATCTTTAATTGCTCCTACTGTTTATTACGGGCCTCGCTTCTCACTGCACAATAGAGCAGCCATCATGGTGGACTTGAGGATACGAATGGCTAAATGATCAGGATTGCATAATGAGTGCAGCTTTATTTTCGGCAAAGTCTTTTTCGCTTGTACGATTGTATTAAAAATAACGGACTGACAGCATCACCAGAAATAATGACCGCTTTCCACAGAAATGGCTTTGAGATGACATGTCAAAGTGTAATACCATTACTATCTATAATAATATCATGCTACTCAGAATATAGTGCATATGTTGAACCAATCTTGGCAAGATAAAATAATTTTCTCATGTTAGAATTTATAATTACTATTATGTTCGTAGGATTGCAATGCATATGGTAAACTCCTTAATGATATTCGTATGTATCTCAATATTTATATCTTTAGTGAAGAAATGTGAAGAGAGTTTGGTTTTCATCATAGTTTAACTGGTCTAACATTTTGTTAACTAAAACTGCACAAAATAAGTGCACCAATATAAAGTGGCATTGAATAATGTTCTCCTACAATTTGCTGTGATCAATACTCGTATATACAAAATGTGTTTTGGGGCAAAATCCTATGGTTGAAATATTTGCACAATATGTTGTGTTAACTGAATCGATGTAAGAATAAGGAATGTTGAAGAAATATCCCACTCATAGAAATCTACTGGGTTTAGCCTTCACCAAGAAGAACTTATATGGCAACTCCAAATGTAGGTAATTCCGATAAAAATAGTTTTAGTTGTGCTTTTAGGTTCCAGCTAGCACTGAGCACAAGTTATTTTGTTAGCCTTATTTACTTTTAATGCGGTAAAGAGACAAGGGAATGACAGATGGACTTAAGTATCAATTGACAGGTGAAAGGCTTATTATTTGATGAGAATTGGACATACACATAGTTACGGAGGTGTGATGAGCAGGCAAAAGTAAATATCGCATTCTTCTACTATGTCAAATAAATATGACGGCACTTGCAGTTGATGAACGACTTTTTCCATTCCACAAAATAAAATAAAATATTTAGACATGGGAAATATATTATGCCTGTTTTACTGACTACTACATTTGAAAATAAAATAATAAATTCTTGGAGGCGACCACTGTCGCCTTTATTTTCATCTTGCTTTATATGGTTTTGAAATGAAAAGGTGGGCCCCTGAAAAGTTCATGAGATAATCATGCTCATGCCTTTAATTCCACCGAGTTAATAATAAATGATTACAAATTTGATGCCAGCTAAAAATCTGACTGTAAGTAACCAAATATAGAACGTGGATATTTATGTGATTTTCTGTTTTCGAATCCTTGATCAAAGCCTGTCTAGAAAACGACAAACAAGCCACTAAGGCCTGGCTGCTTATTTATTGCTTTTTTTCTCTCTGCTAGTACTAGAAGTGTGTCTAGGTGTATCACAGGGCAATTTCCTTTTTATCAAAACAGTCAATGGGAAGCTTACAGGGGAAAATATGAGTTACAGTATGGCCTGTTTGTTCGCTTTTATGGTCAGTATTTTTGTTTAAATGTACAGTCTGCTTTCTAAAAGCACATTTTGGTAACGTGATGCTGTTAGTATAGTATAGCAGGCCCTTAAAGCTAGTAGATAATGACCAAAAAGGTACAAAGTTATTTATTTTAATTTTCCAGGCTTCACTTAGTGTACAAGACCATGTAATTTAATCATACGAATTTAGTGCATCATTACAGTTCACAAAGATGATTTTTCTCAATCATATCAATGATTTAAAACAAAGAGACCACCTACCACTTTGGCAAAGAAGTTACTTGGATAATTTGATCCTGAGATCTGGCTGCTTAACAGTGTTTAGATGAAGAGAAACTATGTATTTGTGTGTTGTGGACAAGGTTTATAAGAAAGATAAAGAACTTCAAAATAAAAACTTGGCAGGTGCTGTAAAATGAATTATTGGCGACGTGTTTTACTGATCTACGTCGAATGCTTACTAATGACTGAATCCTTTGATTGCTTGAATAAGATATCAGCTTATACATTTCCCTGACAGCTGCTGTATTAATTATAATAGGCATGCTTTGAATGAACTCAATACACTTAACACTGCCAGTCTGTGTTGTTTGCATTAGTCGGTTTCCGCCATACCAAAGAACCTTGAAGTTACCGTCAGCGTGAGAAGACCACAGTAGCTATATGAACATGCTGCGCCAGACTGCCCACTTGTAGCTCAAAGGGAAAAAAAAAATCTGAGAAAAAGAGGATGATTTTTGATCAGGATCTTCCTGTGAAAGCACCGCGATGGAGTGCGGGTTTGTGGGTTTCAGCGGGAGCCGAGCCGCATTTCATTCTGCTGATGTCTTGCCATAGCTCTCCCATGTTCTTTTCTTCTCGTGGTCGGATTACAGTTATTAAATATGCTCAGATTTTAGATTTAAACCACTTTAACTGTAGGGTTTGAGATGTTATTAGCCTTTTTTCAAAATAAACAAGAGCATTTAGATTAGGATTCTGCCGTTATTAATCACGCTTAATTGATTAAATAAGGAGCCGATAAATGTTAGAGGCAAAAACATAAGAATTTAATAATCCATTTTGCAATTTCACGCCAGCTTGTCTCTTATCAGAATGACTCATTGGTATTCGAACTGCTTCCTTGGTTGAGAATCTGGTGAATTTAACGCAGTCTATCACAGGAATTGCGATTTATTTGCCCTCTGCTTCGACAGAGTGACGTCAGGTGTCTGAAAGCGAAGTTCTGATCAAACGCTAACTATTTCCCAACTATTTAAAGCGGTAGTCTACCTGTTCAGAAGACTGCAACGCTAATCCGTCCGCTTGCCTTGGGTCGCTTCTGGATTACAGGCAACAATAATGTTCCCATCGTTTTGCTTCATAAGACCTCAAATATTGTCCGGAGCCACTGATACGCTTCTTGTTTTTGTTCTCAAAACCAGTAGCTGGCAGACTTCCACCAAGAACCGCGTGGTTCCAGCTAAAAAAAAAAATCACACATCTTTTATAGCCTGAAAAAGTGAAAAATTACCAGCTTTAATTTGGCAATACGAGCTACAGGGACATACAGTTTAAATGCTGTACAATCCTTGAGAGGCTCCTTCTTGATGAACTGCCAATGCACTTCAAACTACTCATTGATTCTTTCATTACCTCTAATAGCTTGCCTGTCACAGCCCTGTGTCTTGGTCGGGGCCTAGTCCATGAAGAGGCTAATAAGAGTGTGGATAACCTCACCTATATCCCTTTCGTTAGTCCTGCGCAGAGCAAGAAGCTGGCTTTTTTTTAGCAGGGATTGATTTTTGAAAGACAACTAGATGCTTCTGAGCACTTTGAAGCCACCGTGTGCACGCTTTTCTTATTACTTTGAGCTGTGTTATCTGTAAAGAATCTAACAGCGCTGACATGACTTATTCATGGCCGAGGCAATTTGGATAATAAAACTGTCTCTCTCATTTCAGCCGCAGAAAATCAGTCCTTTCATTTTATTATTAGCAATGCAGTATCTTACAAATAACTGCTTAGTGCCAGGCATCAGCTTCAGAGAGACGCCTGCTGAGAAGAATAGCAGAAAATGATTAGCTAGTATGATCTTTTCTTTTCTTTTTTTACTTCTCAAGACTAGCCATTCTGACGTGATTTAATAAGGAAGGATGGGTTTGTTCAGTATGTCCAGATACCAGATTAGACTAAATCTGAGAGTTTGAAGGCTATAAGGCAACACCTTGAACGCTTTTTCATGTTCTTCTAATCATTCCCCTAACAGATTCTGCAAGTGGCAGGTGCATTATCTGCTGGAAAGAGACAAGGAAACACTCATTGCCCCTGGAAAGGTACATGTGGTCTTTATATAGGTAGTGCATGTCAAAGTAATATCCACGTGAATGCGGAAATTCAAGGTTTCTAGAATCCACTGCCAGACTATAAAACTTCTCTCTGGCCTGTCTTTTCCCATAAAGCAACATTTTGTGTATTCATGTATCTACACAAGTGTCCTTGTTAACTCTTTAGATATTAGATTAACACTTCAAAAATGCTATTTGATGGGCATGGTGGTCTATATATTTCTCAAAAGCATGACACTCCACACATTTGCAGAATGTTAACAAAAGTTATATCACTTTTTAGCTTAAAACACCTTTGACCTCATGCAGATTCTTCAATGACTTGAATATATGTTTCATATCTGCAGTGGTGGTTATGCAGAGATGGGGCTGCAAAATATATATATATTTAAAGACTGACTGCAAGCTGTTCACTTGTGTGTCATATTACTGAGAAATGTTTCTAGCCAGATATATACAGAGAGCAGAGGCAATAATGTCATGAAGCTTGAGCAGGCAGAAATTTGTCCTTGCAAAGGCTGTTTCTGCTTTGCCCGGCACGTTTTACAGTGTGTATGTATCTACACTCATTGCGTTATGTAAATCTATGCATATGTGCATAAGCCGCAGTATATCCACTGTCATCATTTATTCTGCCTCTCTTTGTAAACTACAAACATGTTTGCTAAGCTATAACTGGGCATGGTGTTATTTTATTATGGCATCCTAAAACAACTCCTTTTTCATGTAAAGGTCCTTTAATGAGCAAAATTGAGGGGCTGTTTTAAGTCTTTATTTCCATGCCCGTACTTAGCCCTTCAAATAGTTCCCACAGTTTTTACTGTATTGATCGTGAGCAAGATCTTTAAGCGGGAAGTTGGTAAGCAAGCAGCCGACTTCCGCAGCATTTCTTTTCCAGTTGCTGCCAACGGGCTGCCAATAAGAAAGAAACTAATGAGCATATGCATATATTAGACACTTCAGGTTAATGCTAACTGATGAATTCCCATTGTGTTTAAGATGTTTTATGCACAACTTCGCAGGTCTGTGTGGTTTCACGCGGGTCTAAGCACCGCTTTGGTGAGGTGGGCAGCATTTCAAACTGATTCGTCGTTAAATTGGTTCGCTGATTCATACGCCCGGTTTCAGCCATCATCATCAAAAGCACGCACACGGTGCTGAAAAAATAGTTTGGTCCATCAAAACGGCAACAGACGACATTTCTAACTGGCCTTATTAGGTGAGAAACGAAAGAGTCGACGAGTGAGAGTCCTGTCATTCGTAAAGGAGCTGAAAGTTTTTATCAATAAAGCATAGGAAACAATCATGTTTGCAGATATTTATGAAAACATGTTGCTAAAACAATGCTACGCTCAGTTACTGATGGTTTATCAAGCATGTTTTATGTAAATGATATTAATTAGGAGTTACGGTTATTGAACGGCCTTTGGTACCTGAAAGAGATGTACGACCATTTCTGGTCGCGAGTTGCACGTGGCTCATATTGAGAAATGATCAAAGATCAAATTCAGATGGTTTCAAGGTGAACATTCTTTATAAACGACCCAAGTTATTTTGAGAAAACTATAAACTTGCTTTCTTCCGAATATCTATTTTTTATGGTCTGTGTGGCTCGCCACTGGCAGTTTACCCAGTTGTACTTTGACTGCATCTGGCTTCCTAAAAGCTCTGTACAGTCCACACAGACGGTATGTTTGGTGGGTATTGTAATATAATATTGAAATGAAATCTTTGGGTATAGTTTGGTAGCTCCATCTTTCTCACTCAGTCCAAAGGGGGCTGTTATTATTTTAAGCCTTTTAATTGTCGTAATCACTGTTTTTCCTCCTCATGCTGACTAATGCACTGGCATTTGCTTGTTATTAGCCATGCTTAATTGCCTAATATGGTTTAAGCAAAGCTCACTGGAAATGATATCTGTACTGTCCCAGCATATTAATTCCTTCGCCTCCATCTTGATTAAGTGAACAAAGGGGAGCATGCACACTTAGCCTTGAGACTCAGGCCGTGGCACACAGTGTATCGCTGCCAGTCAGCAGATCTATGAGGTTTGGTTCATTGACAATTCTGCAAACAGCAGCCAATTTATTCTGTGTAATAATTAACACGCTTCATGCCACAACTCCTACTCAATCGGACTTCTTTGAATAATGAGCTGCTTGTGATTGTAAAGGATAAATAATGATAGTTCAGTGCTATCAGCTTTAATTTTCTGAATCTGTGTGTGTAAATATGACCTAGTATGAGAAAAACTGTATAA
Organism: Puntigrus tetrazona; assembly: GCF_018831695.1. Lineage (NCBI taxonomy): Eukaryota > Metazoa > Chordata > Actinopteri > Cypriniformes > Cyprinidae > Puntigrus > Puntigrus tetrazona. The sequence continues at coordinate 188,611 of NW_025048378.1, read as the reverse complement.
ATTGAGAAAGAAACTGTTACTACAAGCAGGAAATTGATGCTACAGATCGTGGTTGATTCTCTGTAATTAGTTTTTTAATCAAAATGTAATAACAACTGCAAACTGCATCTCCTGCTCACTGTGGAATGATAAAGCAAGGAAAATAAAATATAACAAAACTTAGAATTCCAAAATATAAATGTGCAATTTGAGAGCTGATTTTCTTCTATTTATTTATTATTTCAATTATATTTATTTATTTAAATTGGACGAAAAAGGTAGTCAGACATTTATGAGATATCAACTTATTTTCTCTATTTATTTATATATATATATATATATATATATATATATATATATATATATATATATATATATTATATATGAGTTTCTATATTTCTTTATGTTCTGAATTCAACTTAAGGAAAGCACTCAAAATCAATACAATAGTGCAGTTTCTTTGGCAGGGACAGAGATATTTCTTCACACGTTAAAGTAGCTGTGGAGTTAATGGGTGGGAAAAGTTTTTAAACTTGAAGAGATGATTCTCTCTTTAAGAATCCTGTTGACATGTTGTGTAGTGCTTTTGATGTGAAGTAAATCTCAAAACCCCTCACAACCATCCACCCATCTCTGTTTCTGATTAGGTGTTCTTTACTGGATCAGTGAACACGCTGTTATGGAGCTTCTAACGAGCATCGCTGAGCAGAGATGTCTCCATCTGGAGAGGAAGATTCATGGCAGTCATGTCCTGGACACTAGAGATAGGGATGGTAAAAACACTTTTTTTACTTTACTTTTTACTTTACTTTATTTAAGTTCCTTTTTTATTATTTCATTAGACCATACACAATATTCCAGTTATTTAGGCCAGTTAAATAAATGTACTATATGTATGCTATATTTACACATTTTTTAAAGTAGGCCTAATAAATAATATTTATGTAATGACAAATCTTGAAAGACACTAAACCGATTAGTGAAGACATTTTGTAGCAATTAAGAAATGTTGTAGTAATTATTATTTTTATTATAAACAATTTATATAAATACAATTTTAACATGTTATATCAAATATACATTTTTCCAAAAAAATGTTTTGCTCTAAAACTGCAAAAAAGCATAAATGTAAACAAGTTCCAAATGTTCTAAACATGTTCCAAATTTAAAGTTGATACTTAAAAAGATCTTGTTTATTACATAGTACTACATTTTTTGCACCAGATGCAGTTTTACGAATCCCAATCGTTTCCAGTGTGGCTATTTTTGGTTTTTGCCAAACTTCTACCAAGTTTTGTACCATTCCTGTGAAGTCCAAAAGTATATATCATTTTTTCTGGTCAAAAGTCCGTAAAACGCCGGAGGGTTAAAGCAAGGACAGTTTTCAAATTTCGACTGTTATTCCTAGCCAAGTACTTTAATTCCAAAGAGTTAGCGATGAGTAACAAGTATTTTGGGAGCGCAGACCTTAATCGCTCTTACCTCGGCATTTCATGTTGAGATTGGTGAAAAACGACACCCGCTCATGCATTTTTGGATTGAGAATCAGTTCGGTGTTAACCCAAGCATGACAACCCCCTTAAGACCCAGAGCTTAAGGATATATCTGGGGCAGTCAGCCCGTCCTCATGAATAAACTGGAGACTTTTTATTGGAATGTGTAGGAATGTGGCCGAGAATAATGTGATGGTTTCTAAAAAGCTCGAGTTTCATTTCCTTTCTCTTGTTCTTATCGAAACTGTCCAATCGCTCGCTCACTTCCACCCTGATAGATGGACTCTGATACACGGTGAGCATGTTTTGTTTGTATCGAGCATCTAGACAGGAAATTAAACGCCAGCTCATACGATCCTCAGATTGTTTGGACGTGCCGTCGGAAAACAGGGAGGAAAGTCAACCCATAGCCTATTCTTCAGCGATCGGCCTGACAGTATGCCAGCTCTTCTGCTGAGAAGCAAAGCTTTTGGTTTACAGTAATGAGACAGGAAGACAAATAATCCAAATGGTTTTTTGTTCCCCAGAAGCATTATTAAGTTCGCCAGCAGGGGACTCTTTATTTTTTTGCCCAGAGCAAAAATGGCACAGGAGCAAACTAATTCACTCAGAAATGAAGGTTTGCTGTTAATTTGCTAGTCTTATGAAGTGATAGGTCTTGGTGCAAGAAACTGAACATTATTTACAGCATCATAAACTTTGACCGAACGTGGAAATCATGCGATTCTTTTCCACGAACTGGATCTTTCGGACAGTTACTAAGCCTATGAATCACCCGAATGATTATATTATTAAAGTCACATCATTACAATAATGATGTGAATTATGTGATGGTCTGCCTGTGTAAAAAGCATGTAAGCGAATTGTGAACTGATTCAACTAGTTCACTAAAACGAACCAGTTGAAAAGAACGATTCTTTTAATAGAACCAGACTCCGGATAAGCAATACAGAGGCTTTGGATTTTTTTAGGTAATAATGTTCAGTTTCTTTCATAGTCCTCAATATATCACCAGAAGCCACTGGTATTTATTTTGCGTCTCTTGATATGCTTTCTTCATTCTCGAAAATGGGCAGCCATTGACCTTTATTTCACGAATCACCAAGGCTAAGCTAAAAAATCTTCCTTACCGTCTCTGCTGAAGGAAAAGAAGTGCATCTCGGATGGACTAGAGGGACAACATATAGTCAATAAATGTCCTTTTTGGGTGAACTATCCCTTTAAATTCTTTAACTTAACTTGATTGCTGATTTGTTCAATTGCAAAGTTGACCTCACAGGCACGTAAAAACGGTTTGATTGCGCCGCGCCTCTTCAGGAGTAGCAAGCTATTTGGCTCTAGCAGACCGCTTAATGGCCTGAGGTGATTCAGAGAGTCCAAACCCCGTGATTCGATTGGATCAGGCGTAGGTCAGCGGCGCTCCTGTCCTCGGTGTTCGGAGGAGTGCGTCTGCTTTTCTACTCCTCGCTTTGGGGACAAGCCACCGGACAGGATTAAGATTAGACTTAAAGATTCGTTCCTTTATTTTATTTCGCTGATTGTGTGGATCATGTTCAGTTCTTCATCCTGAGCCCAGAGGTGGTAGTGTTGGGTAGGGTTTCTCCGACTACATTGCATATACTCACCACGTGAACATTTAGGAAAGAACGAGCTCTTTAAACTGGCATTATGAGATCCGTTAGCCCTGTAATGCTTTCATCCAGTCACTGCTGCAACAATGTGTAAACATTTCTGTTTGCATTAAAGGATAGATCAGAGGATTAAATCTCTTATCGCTCTGGATTACACAATGCATCTTATAAGCTTAAAACTGCAGTTATATCTCAACAAATGCACGATGTTATGAACAGCAGCTGCTCTAATTATCCTCAGTTTGCTTTGCTGTTCCTATCTTGAGAGAGTTTTTCTAAACCTCTTTAACTTCTGTGGAGAAGTTTAGCAGAACGTGTTAACGCGCTCTTACATATATTTGCAATGAATGTAAACTGTAGCTTTTTGATCGATAAATAGTAGCTGAAGCTCAGTATATGGTATAAAAGTTCAATAACTCTAGATTTTGGCTCTCCTCAATTTACATTTATATGAACTGTAATGAATGGAGCTCGAAGTTCAAATCCATAAAGCAAAATACTTTTTACCAATAGTGCACATACTGTAAAAAGTCGTATTGACCTTTGGCTCAAAATAAACGGTCTGAAAGTATTTTTACTTACTGAATGTATTTTTATTGTTAAATAGAGCGTGTTGTCCATATTCATTGCGTGCGAGAAGTATTTTACGCTCAAAGCCGACTGCATCCTGAGGAAAGTTTCAGTCTGAAACCCTCATTTTAAATAATCGGAGTCATAAATATTAATATATAGATACAAGCTATGAATATTGGTTAATAATTCAATACTTATTTTTGAGCTTTAAATCATAACAGCATTGACCTAATGAAACTCTTATTTTGTGTGCTGCTTTAAAGGATATTATTAAGGTTTCTAGTCCTTCTTCCAGCTGTCATGATAAAACTCAACAGAATATAAATTCAGTATCTGTGGCTGCTAGTACAAACAGCTCAAATGGATATAGCGATCTGAATGTAACACAACGCATTGCATCAGATACTGGATTTGATAATATTATAAAGTATGCAATAATCGCATAACCAATTTTAAATGTAAGATTTTAATTATTGTTTAAGCCCTTTCTTGCTTTTAAACATGCAATAATAAAGAATCCTCTTATGCTCAGGCATTAATTTAATAAAATGCAATAAAAACAGTAATAATCTGAAATATTATTATAATGTAAGATAACTGCTTTCTGTATGAATATATTGTAAAGGTAATTTATTCCATGCAACGCACGCCGAATTTTCAGCACTCCAGTCTTAAGTATCACATGATCCTTCTGAAATCATTCTAATATGCTGATTTGCTCATTTTTAATAGTTTCCTGTGATTGACTTTGTGGCTTGGCTTTCACTCAGACCTTTACATAATGGGTAGGGAGGAAAAAATATGAGTAGTCTGAAAATTTCTGAGTCACTCCACAGCAGGCATGGGTGAACAAATCCAATTTGAAAGGCCATTTAAATTCTAGTGAAGTCGCCTTCAGTCCCTTCCCTCCCTCAGGCTTCTCTTTGCCCACCCACAGAAAGACGTGCTACTTGGTTATTGGGGAAGTGTAATATTTGCATAATGTCCATGCTCAGATCTTTTACTAGCGCAAGTTGCAAAAGATGGTGACCACAGGCACTGCTGCCAGCCTTTAAAGTGCAACATAGTTTTTAGCATACTCATACTTATTCATTTTTCTTCTTTCACTGCTTCCAGATGCAGCTTTTATGTGCGTAACTTGTCCTGTGTTGAAAAAGGACAAGATACTTCCCAATCATCACGCAGTGTTGAGGAAAAGTGCGCCATTACTTTAGGAAATGTTGCTTGTTATTGAGTATTTAAAGTGGTTTTGTGTGCAGCTTCATATTTGAGGTTAAAAATACACAGCAAGATATTTATTGCTCTCTGATAGTATGCCGTTCGTAGGAAAAAGTCGCCCACGCCTTGAAAACATTTAGCGTGGACTACTCATCTGTCAATCACTTTCCATCTCAACCAATAATAAGAGTTTGGGTGTGGCCTCAGTAGCAGGCTGTGGAGTGAAGAACAGGTGAAATATTAAAAGATTTGCTGGAAGTAAACAAAAAAGACGGACAATGAAGAGTAAAGGGATCCTTCCTACACTGAAAGAAGTCATGGTTTTGAATTTATAAAAAGAGTTTTTATTTTAATAGGCCTATTGCTTCCAGTTTCCGCTATAAAATTCAATCCCAAGTTATTTTTAAATGATTTTATTTGGCAGATCTTAGTTCAGATTGATTTGTAGACAGATTTCTAGCTTACAGTTTTTAGAAGGTTTAGTTTCTGTTTTTTTTTTAATTTTAGCAGCCTTATTAAAGTTTAGCAGAATTAACGGAAACCTAGAAGCGCAGACCCAAAGAGACATTTAATTTAAGCGTAAACCTCTAGCGACAAAATGAATGCATGCTGAGATTGATTAGAAAAAGATTATTTGCTTTTCGTCGAATATTTTATTGAAAAAATATACCTTTCATCTGAATACATTAAATGTTGTAAGCAGCTAAATGTGCTAAATTATTTTTAATAAAATCCAATAAATGCTAATATAAACAAAAACTATGCCTTGTTTTGTTGGGTTTTTTTTTGCATTCAACATACATAAAACAAATCACATATAGTGATTGTGAGTGATTTTTCCACTGAGGCCATGTAAGAAACTACGGCACCCATTCTACAACACTCGGACAACTTTCTACATTTGAGTTGTTATAGATTTGTATTTATGAGCTCCATCTCAGCCTGTGCATTGCAGCCATATTGCATGACTTCACTTACACGCATCCATTTGTTCTCGCTTACATCAAAGTGTGCACACACTTGAGCATTTTAACGCTCCAGAAACATCTGCTGTGCCTGTAATTGTGCTATCAGTTACTTAATGTGGAAAAGAGCCTCGGCTGAGAGCGTGTAACACTTTTTTTTTTTTCAGCATTGATTTTTCTTTTGTGGTATTTGTATATGCTCAAAGCATGTAAAGAAATTTGCTTAAGCTCTGTTCTCTTGTCACCGTAATG